>NC_031967.2:58065539-58272180 GCF_001858045.2 Oreochromis niloticus
GATAAAAACATGCTGTGGAAGAGAGACAGAGATTAATAACAGATATGATTCGATGCAGAGAGGTCTATTAGCACATAGTGAGTGACTGAAAGGAAAACTCAATGCATCATGGGAATCCCCGGCAGCCTACGTCTATTGCAGCATAACTAAGGGAGGATTCAGGTCACCTGGTCCAGCCCTAACTATATGCTTTAGCAAAAAGGAAGTTTGAAGCCTAATCTTGAAAGTAGAGATAGTGTCTGTCTCCCGAATCCAAACTGGAAGCTGGTTCCACAGAAGAGGGGCCTGAAAACTGAAGGATCTCCCTCCCATTCTACTTTAAATACTCTAGGAACAACAAGTAAGCCTGCAGGTGAGAGCGAAGTGCTCTAATAGGGTGATATGGTACTACAAGGTCATTAAGATAAGATGGGGCCTGATTATTTAAGACCTGTATGTGAGGAGCAGGATTTTGAATTCATTCTGGATTTAACAGGAAGCCAATGAAGGGAAGCCAAAACAGGAGAAATCTGCTCTCTCTTTCTAGTCCCTGTCAGACTCTTGCTGCAGCATTTTGGATCACTGAAGGCTTTCCAGCGAGTTTTTAGGACATCCTGATATAAAGAATACAGTAGTCCAGCCTGGAAGTAATAAATGCATGAACTAGTTTTTCAGCATCACTCTGAGACAGGATATTTCTAATTTTAGAGATTGCACAAATGGAAGAAAGCAGTCTTACATATTTGTTTAATATGTGCGTTGAAGGACATGTCCTGGTCAAAATGACTCCAAGTTCCTCACAGTGTTACTGGAGGCCAAGGTAATGCCATCCAGAGTAAGAATCTGCTTAGATACATATTTCTAAGATTTTCAGGGCCGAGTACAATAACCTCAGTTTGATCTGAATTAAGAAGCAGAAAGTTAGCGGCCATCCAGGTCTTTATGTCTTAAGACATTCCTGCAGTTAACTAATGGTGTGTGTTACCTGGCTTCATGGATAGATAGAGCTGCGTGTCATCTGCATAGCAGTGAAAATTTATGCTATGTCTTCTAATGATGCTGCCTAAGGGAAGCATGTATAATGTAAATAGAATTGGTCCTAGCACTGAACCCTGTGGAACACCATAATTGACCTTAGTGGGTGAAGAGGACTCTCCATTTACTTGAACAAATTGGAGTCTATTAGATAGATATGATACAAACCACTGCAGTTCAGTACCTGTAATACCTACAGCATGTCTAATCGCTCTAATAGGATATTATGGTCAACAGTATCGAACGCAGCACTGAGGTCTAGCAGGACAAGCACAGAGATGAGTCCACTGTCAGAGGCCATAAGAAGATCATTTGTAACCTTCACTAAAGCTGTTTCTGTGCTGTGATGAGCTCTGAAACCTGACTGAAACTCTTCAAATAAGCCATTCCTCTGCAGATGATCTGTTAGCTGTTTGACAACTACTCTTTCAAGGATGTTTGATATGAAGGAAGGTTGGAGATTGGCCTATAATTAGCTAAGACAGCTGGGTCTAGAGATGGCTTTTTAAGTAAGGTTTAACTACAGCCACCTTGAAGGCCTGTGGTACATAGCCGATTATTAGAGATAGGTTGATCATATTTAAGATTGATGAATTAATTAATGGCAGGACTTCTTTGAGCAGTTTTGTAGGAATGGGGTCTAAAAGACACGTTGATGGTTTGGAGGAAGTAATTATTGAAGTTAACTCAGAAAGATCAATTGGAGAAAAAGAGTCTAACTTAACATCGATGGTACTAAAAGTAGCTGTAGATAATATTACATCTGTGGGATGATTATTGGTAATTTTTTCTCTAATGATAAAAATTTATTTCTGAAGAAGTTCATGAAGTCATTACTAGTTAACGTTAAAGGGATGTTGGCTCAGTAGAGCTCTGACTTTTTGTCAGCCTGGCTACAGTGCTGAAGAGAAACCTGGGGTTGTTCTTATTTTCTTCAATCAGTGACGAATAGTAAGATGTTCTGGCTTTGCGGAGGGCTTTCTTATAAAGCAGCAAACTATTTCTCCAGGCTAAATGATGATCCTCTAAATTTGTGACACGCCATTTCCTCTCCAGCTTACGAGTTATCTGCTTTAGGCTACGTGTTTGAGAATTATACCACGGAGTCAGGTACTTCTGATTTGAGGCCTCAGTTTTCACAGGAGCTACAGTATCCAGAGTCGTACGTAGTGAGGAGGTAAATTATTAACAAGATAATCGACCTCTGTTGGAGTAGCGTTCAGGTAGCTGCTCTGCTCTATGTTGGTACAGGGCATTGAAGATGATAACAGTGGGTGGATTATATTGTTAAACTTAGTTACAGCACTTTCAGAAAGACATCTACTGTGATAAAGTCTACTCTCCACTGCTGTGTAATCAATTATTGTAAATGTAAATGTTATCAGGAAATTATCAGACAGCAGAGGGTTTTCAGGAAACACTATTAAATGTTCAGTTTCTATGCCATATGTTAAAACAAGATCTAGAGTGTGATTAAAGTGGTGGGTGGGTTCTTTTACATTTTGAGAGAAGCCAATTGAGTCTAATAACAGATTAAATGCGATGTTGAGGCTGTCATTTTTAGCATCTACATGGATGTTAAAATCACCCACAATAATTATTTTATCTGAGCTGAGCACTAAATCAGATAAAAAGTCTGAGAAATCAGAGAGAAACTCTGTGTAAGGCCCAGGTGGACGATAGATGATAACAAGTAAGACTGGTTTCTGAGTTTTACAGCTGGGGTGGACGAGGCTAAGCATCAGGCTTTCAAATGAATTAAAAGTCTGTCTTGGTCTTTCGTTAATTAATAGGCTGGAGTGAAAAATTGCTGCCACACCGCCCCCTCGGCCTGTGCTTCGAGGTTTCTGGTAGTTAGAATGACTCGGGGGTGTTGATTCATTTAAACTAACATACTCATCCTGCTGCAACCAGGTTTCTGTAAGGCAGAGTAAATCGATTGGTTGATCAATTATTAAGTCATGTACTAACAGAGACTTGGAGGAGAGAGACCTAATATTTAATAATCCACATTTCACTCTTTTACTCTTTGGTTCAGATGTGGATACTGTATTGTTCTTTCTTTGTGATTTTTTATGTTTAAGTTGTTTGTTGCTGGTTTTTAGTTTGTTTTTTGTCTGTTTGGGAGCTGACACCGTCTCAATGGAGATGGGTTTTTGGGGGGTAGCAGGAGGAGAGAAGCTGCAGAGAGGCGTGTAAGACTGCAACTCTGCTTCCTGGTCCCAACTCTGGATAGTCATATAAGAGATTTCCACGTAAACACCTCATCAGTGGGACTCTCAGAGCTACCAGCCCTTTGCTACAATCACAAAGCTCTTCATTGAAATCAATGATATCAAAGCTGGAATCCAATGAGTCCAAGTCTTCTGCTGATTCAGCATCACATTCATCTTTGCTCCTTGTTCTGCATCCCCACCATGGACTTCATTCCTTTCCAAGCCAGCCTTGAGTGTCCTTTATTCAGCTCATCCTCTGCTTTACTTTTACACCTGATTTTAGCTGCTTTATCTCTCTTTCAACAAGTTTCTGTGCCTCAATCTTTTTCTTCTCTCCCTCATAACAAGACAGCTTCTTCTGCCTGAGAACATGTTGGAGTGATTTACTAATCCAGGGCTGCTTATTGGGGAAAATACTTCCTGTTTTCAAAGTAATCCCCATTTTTCCCAGAAAGAAATGTAAGTAGAAATCGATGATCTAAGTGAGAACATGAGCCTTTAAAAAGTCCCAGTGGGTGCAGTCAAAGCAGTCCCTCAGTCCCAGTATAGAGTCTTTGGTCCAGACTGGAACAGCTGTGTGCCCAGTTTGAGCTCTCTTCAGTCCTGTGACCTGACAGACCCAGAGGGGCCATCACATCACATTTAGAAGCTCCCCTAATGGAGCCACAGCACATGTCCAATACTTAGTCTGTCTTGTTGGACCAACTGGAAGAAATAATTCAAGGACTTAGTCACAGAACAGAGATTCAAATCTCCAAAATCCAACTGGCTGCATCAGGACATATAGTCTGAAACTCTGCACAGTTTCCTGTTTGAAGCTGCTTCCTGTTGGCTTCAGCTGTTTGGAGTTTCCATTTTCTAAACTTCTACATTCTGAACCTTCTTCAGCTCTGAACAGATGATGAAACACTGAATGATTTCAAGCTCACACTTTGTCTAATAAACTTACATCTTTCATTCTTTATACAGATTGTGGGACTGTGGTTTGTCAGAGATCAGCTGTGATTATCTGGCAGCAGCACTGAAGTCCAACCCCTCCCATCTGAGAGAGCTGGACCTGAGTAACAACAACAACCTGCAGGATTCAGGAGTGAAGCATCTGTGTGGTTTCCTGGAGAGTCCAGGATGTGGACTTGAACTCTGAGGTCAGTCAGCATGTTTTAGTTGTGCTGAGATGAATATGATGTGAAAGTTGTGCTGACACTAAACTGCAGACATCAGGCTGATATTATACTGATCCACACTGAGGATCTTCATGGTAAAGTCTGTTTTCTTCTTCTCTGGTTTAGTCCATTGACTGCAGCAGAACAATGTTCACATTTCAAAGCTTCAAAGAAGAAGAAAAATCCTCCACTGGATAATTCACTGTGAAACTCTCCAACTCTTCATTCCACCTTAAAGTCTGTCTGACACTGAAATCCAAAGCAAAATGTGCGTTTGCTTTACAGACAGCAGTCCAACACAAACATACACACATCATCCAAAACACAGTCCAACATCCAAATCTCCTCCACTGCCAGCATGAATGATGGGAAAGAGAAGGAGGAAGACTCTGACATTCAGGGTTAGAATGAGTTTCATGAAGCAGACTGTGAAGATCAAAGCTGCATTAGAAGCTTACATGAATGAATGAGTGGACAGAAGTGGACACAGATCATCTGAAGCACTTCAAAGGCTTTAAATCAGCACATTTCTCTTTATTCTTTATCAACTCTGTTAGTTTCTCTCAGTTTTCTGTGGAATGAAGTTAACAGCAGGCTAATAAGATGCTGACCAATAGGTTTCTATTAAAGGTTGTAATTTGTATCTGAAAAAGTGCTTTGGCTCAGCAGGGATCAGCTTACAGGTAGAATACAGCTGCTGGATGGGATTAGCATGTCATAGCTATCTACCAAACTGCTAACTGGGGGATTTCAGGCCATCTATGGATCATTTTTGCTAACTGTTTATTCAGCTTAGGCTCACAGGGCTGCAGCCTGTGCCCTAGCTGTCATAGGGCAAGAGGCGTGGTCCACCTGCACAGGTGAGCAGTCCATCACAGGGCCAACAGAGAGAGACAGAGAAGCACTCTCTCACATCCACACCTACAGCCAATTTAGAAGCACCAATGAAGCTAAGCAGCATTTCATTGGACTGTGGGAGAACATCCAACCTCCACAGAAAGGCCAACAAGCTTCAACCTACAACCTTCTTGCTTTAAGGCACTAGTGCCAACCACTTTTCCCCATTTCAGCCCAAATCCTGCATCTTCCTGTTTCTGACTCCAGGCCAGCTCCACTAACACTTTCTCATCAGACACTGCCACCTAGTGGAGGAAGTCTTAGTTCCATTTGAAGCTTCAGATTACAGTTAGTTCCTTTACAAAGAGGTGGAGGTGGTGGGGCCACAGCACCATCATCGCTGAGTGCCATAGGACACTTAACCTTTGTTTCCATATGCTGGGAACTTCCTGTTGTTCCAAGGAGGACTGGAAAATGTGTGAAAATCTCCCAGTCACTTCCTCACAGCACACTTCAATCATTTCCCTCCCACAGCATCAGGACCAGGGCTTTTTCTCTCTTTGGTCCCACTAAGAGATTTCCACACAAACACCTCATCAGTGGGACTCTCAGAGCTACCAGCCCTTTGCTACAATCACAAAGCTCTTCATTGAAATCAATGATATCAAAGCTGGAATCCAATGAGTCCAAGTCTTCTGCTGATTCAGCATCACATTCATCTTTGCTCCTTGTTCTGCATCCCCACCATGGACTTCATTCCTTTCCAAGCCAGCCTTGAGTGTCCTTTATTCAGCTCATCCTCTGCTTTACTTTTACACCTGATTTTAGCTGCTTTATCTCTCTTTCAACAAGTTTCTGTGCCTCAATCTTTTTCTTCTCTCCCTCATAACAAGACAGCTTCTTCTGCCTGAGAACATGTTGGAGTGATTTACTAATCCAGGGCTGCTTATTGGGGAAAATACTTCCTGTTTTCAAAGTAATCCCCATTTTTCCCAGAAAGAAATGTAAGTAGAAATCGATGATCTAAGTGAGAACATGAGCCTTTAAAAAGTCCCAGTGGGTGCAGTCAAAGCAGTCCCTCAGTCCCAGTATAGAGTCTTTGGTCCAGACTGGAACAGCTGTGTGCCCAGTTTGAGCTCTCTTCAGTCCTGTGACCTGACAGACCCAGAGGGCCATCACATCACATTTAGAAGCTCCCCTAATGGAGCCACAGCACATGTCCAATACTTAGTCTGTCTTGTTGGACCAACTGGAAGAAATAATTCAAGGACTTAGTCACAGAACAGAGATTCAAATCTCCAAAATCCAACTGGCTGCATCAGGACATATAGTCTGAAACTCTGCACAGTTTCCTGTTTGAAGCTGCTTCCTGTTGGCTTCAGCTGTTTGGAGTTTCCATTTTCTAAACTTCTACATTCTGAACCTTCTTCAGCTCTGAACAGATGATGAAACACTGAATGATTTCAAGCTCACACTTTGTCTAATAAACTTACATCTTTCATTCTTTATACAGATTGTGGGACTGTGGTTTGTCAGAGATCAGCTGTGATTATCTGGCAGCAGCACTGAAGTCCAACCCCTCCCATCTGAGAGAGCTGGACCTGAGTAACAACAACAAACTGTGGGATTCAGGAGTGAAGCATCTGTGTGGTTTCCTGGAGAGTCCAGGATGTGGACTTGAAACTCTGAGGTCAGTCAGCATGTTTTAGTTGTGCTGAGATGAATATGATGTGAAAGTTGTGCTGACACTAAACTGCAGACATCAGGCTGATATTATACTGATCCACACTGAGGATCTTCATGGTAAAGTCTGTTTTCTTCTTCTCTGGTTTAGTCCATTGACTGCAGCAGAACAATGTTCACATTTCAAACCTTCAAAGAAGAAGAAAAATCCTCCACTGGATAATTCACTGTGAAACTCTCCAACTCTTCATTCCACCTTAAAGTCTGTCTGACACTGAAATCCAAAGCAAAATGTGCGTTTGCTTTACAGACAGCAGTCCAACACAAACATACACACATCATCCAAAACACAGTCCAACATCCAAATCTCCTCCACTGCCAGCATGAATGATGGGAAAGAGAAGGAGGAAGACTCTGACATTCAGGGTTAGAATGAGTTTCATGAAGCAGACTGTGAAGATCAAAGCTGCATTAGAAGCTTACATGAATGAATGAGTGGACAGAAGTGGACAGAGATCATCTGAAGCACTTCAAAGGCTTTAAATCAGCACATTTCTCTTTATTCTTTATCAACTCTGTTAGTTTCTCTCAGTTTTCTGTGGAATGAAGCTAACAGCAGGCTAATAAGATGCTGACCAATAGGTTTCTATTAAAGGTTGTAATTTGTATATGAAAAAGTGCTTTGGCTCAGCAGGGATCAGCTTACAGGTAGAATACAGCTGCTGGATGGGATTAGCATGTCATAGCTATCTACCAAACTGCTAACTGTTTATTCAGCTTAGGCTCACAGGGCTGCAGCCTGTGCCCTAGCTGTCATAGGGCAAGACGCGTGGTCCACCTGCACAGGTGAGCAGTCCATCACAGGGCCAACAGAGAGAGACAGAGAAGCACTCTCTCACATCCACACCTACAGCCAATTTAGAAGCACCAATGAACCTAAGCAGCATTTCATTGGACTGTGGGAGAACATCCAACCTCCACAGAAAGGCCAACAAGCTTCAACCTACAACCTTCTTGCTTTAAGGCACTAGTGCCAACCACTTTTCCCCATTTCAGCCCAAATCCTGCATCTTCCTGTTTCTGACTCCAGGCCAGCTCCACTAACACTTTCTCCTCAGACACTGCCACCTAGTGGAGGAAGTCTTAGTTCCATTTGAAGCTTTAGATTACAGTTAGTTCCTTTACAAAGAGGTGGAGGTGGTGGGGCCACAGCACCATCATCACTGAGTGCCAGAGGACACTTAACCTTTGTTTCCATATGCTGGGAACTTCCTGTTGTTCCAAGGAGGACTGGAAAATGTGTGAAAATCTCCCAGTCAGTTCCTCACAGCACACTTCAATCATTTCCCTCCCACAGCATCAGGACCAGGGCTTTTTCTCTCTTTGGTCCCACTAAGAGATTTCCACACAAACACCTCATCAGTGGGACTCTGTGAGCTACCAGCCCTTTGCTACAATCACAAAGCTCTTCATTGAAATCAATGATATCAAAGCTGGAATCCAATGAGTCCAAGTCTTCTGCTGATTCAGCATCACATTCATCTTTGCTCCTTGTTCTGCATCCCCACCATGGACTTCATTCCTTTCCAAGCCAGCCTTGAGTGTCCTTTATTCAGCTCATCCTCTGCTTTACTTTTACACCTGATTTTAGCTGCTTTATCTCTCTTTCAACAAGTTTCTTTGCCTCAATCTTTTTCTTCTCTCCCTCATAACAAGACAGCTTCTTCTGCCTGAGAACATGTTGGAGTGATTTACTAATCCAGGGCTGCTTATTGGGGAAAATACTTCCTGTTTTCAAAGTAATCCTCATTTTTCCCAGAAAGAAATGAAAGTAGAAATCGATGATCTAAGTGAGAACATGAGCCTTTAAAAAGTCCCAGTGGGTGCAGTCAAAGCAGTCCCTCAGTCCCAGTATAGAGTCTTTGGTCCAGACTGGAACAACTGTGTGCCCAGTTTGAGCTCTCTTCAGTCCTGTGACCTGACAGACCCAGAGGGGCCATCACATCACATGTAGAAGCTCCCCTAATGGAGCCACAACACATGTCCAATACTTAGTCTGTCTTGTTGGACCAACTGGAAGAAATGATTCAAGGACTTAGTCACAGAACAGAGATTCAAATCTCCAAAATCCAACTGGCTGCATCAGGACATATAGTCTGAAACTCTGCACAGTTTCCTGTTTGAAGCTGCTTCCTGTTGGCTTCAGCTGTTTGGAGTTTCCATTTTCTAAACTTCTACATTCTGAACCTTCTTCAGCTCTGAACAGATGATGAAACACTGAATGATTTCAAGCTCACACTTTGTCTAATAAACTTACATCTTTCATTCTTTATACAGATTGTGGGACTGTGGTTTGTCAGAGATCAGCTGTGATTATCTGGCAGCAGCACTGAAGTCCAACCCCTCCCATCTGAGAGAGCTGGACCTGAGCTTCAACAACAAGCTGCAGGATTCAGGAGTGAAGCATCTGTGTGGTTTCCTGGAGAGTCCAGGATGTGGACTTGAAACTCTGAGGTCAGTCAGCATGTTTTAGTTGTGCTGAGATGAATATGATGTGAAAGTTGTGCTGACACTAAACTGCAGACATCAGGCTGATATTATACTGATCCACACTGAGGATCTTCATGGTAAAGTCTGTTTTCTTCTTCTCTGGTTTAGTCCATTGACTGCAGCAGAACAATGTTCACATTTCAAACCTTCAAAGAAGAAGAAAAATCCTCCACTGGATAATTCACTGTGAAACTCTCCAACTCTTCATTCCACCTTAAAGTCTGTCTGACACTGAAATCCAAAGCAAAATGTGCGTTTGCTTTACAGACAGCAGTCCAACACAAACATACACACATCATCCAAAACACAGTCCAACATCCAAATCTCCTCCACTGCCAGCATGAATGATGGGAAAGAGAAGGAGGAACACTCTGACATTCAGGGTTAAAATGAGTTTCATGAAGCAGACTGTGAAGATCAAAGCTGCATTAGAAGCTTACATGAATGAATGAGTGGACAGAAGTGGACAGAGATCATCTGAAGCACTTCAAAGGCTTTAAATCAGCACATTTCTCTTTATTTTTTATCAACTCTGTTAGTTTCTCTCAGTTTTCTGTGGAATGAAGCTAACAGCAGGCTAATAAGATGCTGACCAATAGGTTTCTATTAAAGGTTGTAATTTGTATATGAAAAAGTGCTTTGGCTCAGCAGGGATCAGCTTACAGGTAGAATACAGCTGCTGGATGGGATTAGCATGTCATAGCTATCTACCAAACTGCTAACTGGGGGATTTCAGGCCATCTATGGATCATTTTTGCTAACTGTTTATTCAGCTTAGGCTCACAAGGCTGCAGCCTGTGCCCTAGCTGTCATAGGGCAAGAGGCGTGGTCCACCTGCACAGGTGAGCAGTCCATCACAGGGCCAACAGAGAGAGACAGAGAAGCACTCTCTCACATCCACACCTACAGCCAATTTAGAAGCACCAATGAAGCTAAGCAGCATTTCATTGGACTGTGGGAGAACATCCAACCTCCACAGAAAGGCCAACAAGCTTCAACCTACAACCTTCTTGCTTTAAGGCACTAGTGCCAACCACTTTTCCCCATTTCAGCCCAAATCCTGCATCTCCCTGTTTCTGACTCCAGGCCAGCTCCACTAACACTTTCTCATCAGACACTGCCACCTAGTGGAGGAAGTCTTAGTTCCATTTGAAGCTTCAGATTACAGTTAGTTCCTTTACAAAGAGGTGGAGGTGGTGGGGCCACAGCACCATCATCACTGAGTGCCATAGGACACTTAACCTTTGTCTCCATATGCTGGGAACTTCCTGTTGTTCCAAGGAGGACTGGAAAATGTGTGAAAATCTCCCAGTCAGTTCCTCACAGCACACTTCAATCTGTCTGTGAAGGTTCTCAGTCATCCAGGTCATCGTAGTCAAAGGAGTTTGCAAAGAAAAGCGTCTGGACTTCTTTGAGTTGCTTGAAGACGATGAGAGGTGAAACGTCTTCAAGCAACTCAAAGAAGTCCAGACGCTTTTCTTTGCAAACTCCTCACAGCACACTTCAATCATTTCCCTCCCACAGCATCAGGACCAGGGCTTTTTCTCTCTTTGGTCCCACTAAGAGATTTCCACACAAACACCTCATCAGTGGGACTCTCAGAGCTACCAGCCCTTTGCTACAATCACAAAGCTCTTCATTGAAATCAATGATATCAAAGCTGGAATCAAATGAGTCCAAGTCTTCTGCTGATTCAGCATCACATTCATCTTTGCTCCTTGTTCTGCATCCCCACCATGGACTTCATTCCTTTCCAAGCCAGCCTTGAGTGTCCTTTATTCAGCTCATCCTCTGCTTTACTTTTACACCTGATTTTAGCTGCTTTATCTCTCTTTCAACAAGTTTCTGTGCCTCAATCTTTTTCTTCTCTCCCTCATAACAAGACAGCTTCTTCTGCCTGAGAACATGTTGGAGTGATTTACTAATCCAGGGCTGCTTATTGGGGAAAATACTTCCTGTTTCCAAAGTAATCCCCATTTTTCCCAGAAAGAAATGTCAGTAGAAATCGATGATCTAAGTGAGAACATGAGCCTTTAAAAAGTCCCAGTGGGTGCAGTCAAAGCAGTCCCTCTGTCCCAGTATAGAGTCTTTGGTCCAGACTGGAACAACTGTGTGCCCAGTTTGAGCTCTCTTCAGTCCTGTGACCTGACAGACCCAGAGGGGCCATCACATCACATGTAGAAGCTCCCCTAATGGAGCCACAACACATGTCCAATACTTAGTCTGTCTTGTTGGACCAACTGGAAGAAATAATTCAAGGACTTAGTCACAGAACAGAGATTCAAATCTCCAAAATCCAACTGGCTGCATCAGGACATATAGTCTGAAACTCTGCACAGTTTCCTGTTTGAAGCTGCTTCCTGTTGGCTTCAGCTGTTTGGAGTTTCCATTTTCTAAACTTCTACATTCTGAACCTTCTTCAGCTCTGAACAGATGATGAAACACTGAATGATTTCAAGCTCACACTTTGTCTAATAAACTTACATCTTTCATTCTTTATACAGATTGCAGGGCTGTGGTTTGTCAGAGATCAGCTGTGATTATCTGGCAGCAGCACTGAAGTCCAACCCCTCCCATCTGAGAGTGCTGGAGCTGAGTATCAACAAGCTGCAGGATTCAGGAGTGAACCATCTGTGTGGTTTCCTGGAGAGTCCAGGATGTGGACTTGAAACTCTGGGGTCAGTCAGCATGTTTTAGTTGTGCTGAGATGAATATGATGTGAAAGTTGTGCTGACACTAAACTGCAGACATCAGGCTGATATTATACTGATCCACACTGAGGATCTTCATGGTAAAGTCTGTTTTCTTCTTCTCTGGTTTAGTCCATTGACTGCAGCAGAACAATGTTCACATTTCAAACCTTCAAAGAAGAAGAAAAATCCTCCACTGGATAATTCACTGTGAAACTCTCCAACTCTTCATTCCACCTTAAAGTCTGTCTGACACTGAAATCCAAAGCAAAATGTGCGTTTGCTTTACAGACAGCAGTCCAACACAAACATACACACATCATCCAAAACACAGTCCAACATCCAAATCTCCTCCACTGCCAGCATGAATGATGGGAAAGAGAAGGAGGAAGACTCTGACATTCAGGGTTAGAATGAGTTTCATGAAGCAGACTGTGAAGATCAAAGCTGCATTAGAAGCTTACATGAATGAATGAGTGGACAGAAGTGGACACAGATCATCTGAAGCACTTCAAAGGCTTTAAATCAGCACATTTCTCTTTATTCTTTATCAACTCTGTTAGTTTCTCTCAGTTTTCTGTGGAATGAAGCTAACAGCAGGCTAATAAGATGCTGACCAATAGGTTTCTATTAAAGGTTGTAATTTGTGTATGAAAAAGTGCTTTGGCTCAGCAGGGATCAGCTTACAGGTAGAATACAGCTGCTGGATGGGATTAGCATGTCATAGCTATCTACCAAACTGCTAACTGGGGGATTTCAGGCCATCTATGGATCATTTTTGCTAACTGTTTATTCAGCTTAGGCTCACAGGGCTGCAGCCTGTGCCCTAGCTGTCATAGGGCAAGAGGCGTGGTCCACCTGCACAGGTGAGCAGTCCATCACAGGGCCAACAGAGAGAGACAGAGAAGCACTCTCTCACATCCACACCTACAGCCAATTTAGAAGCACCAATGAAGCTAAGCAGCATTTCATTGGACTGTGGGAGAACATCCAACCTCCACAGAAAGGCCAACAAGCTTCAACCTACAACCTTCTTGCTTTAAGGCACTAGTGCCAACCACTTTTCCCCATTTCAGCCCAAATCCTGCATCTTCCTGTTTCTGACTCCAGGCCAGCTCCACTAACACTTTCTCATCAGACACTGCCACCTAGTGGAGGAAGTCTTAGTTCCATTTGAAGCTTCAGATTACAGTTAGTTCCTTTACAAAGAGGTGGAGGTGGTGGGGCCACAGCACCATCATCACTGAGTGCCAGAGGACACTTAACCTTTGTTTCCATATGCTGGGAACTTCCTGTTGTTCCCAGGAGGACTGGAAAATGTGTGAAAATCTCCCAGTCAGTTCCTCACAGCACACTTCAATCATTTCCCTCCCACAGCATCAGGACCAGGGCGTTTTCTCTCTTTGGTCCCACTAAGAGATTTCCACACAAACACCTCATCAGTGGGACTCTCAGAGCTACCAGCCCTTTGCTACAATCACAAAGCTCTTCATTGAAATCAATGATATCAAAGCTGGAATCCAATGAGTCCAAGTCTTCTGCTGATTCAGCATCACATTCATCTTTGCTCCTTGTTCTGCATCCCCACCATGGACTTCATTCCTTTCCAAGCCAGCCTTGAGTGTCCTTTATTCAGCTCATCCTCTGCTTTACTTTTACACCTGATTTTAGCTGCTTTATCTCTCTTTCAACAAGTTTCTGTGCCTCAATCTTTTTCTTCTCTCCCTCATAACAAGACAGCTTCTTCTGCCTGAGAACATGTTGGAGTGATTTACTAATCCAGGGCTGCTTATTGGGGAAAAGACTTCCTGTTTTCAAAGTAATCCCCATTTTTCCCAGAAAGAAATGTCAGTAGAAATCGATGATCTAAGTGAGAACATGAGCCTTTAAAACGTCCCAGTGGGTGCAGTCAAAGCAGTCCCTCAGTCCCAGTATAGAGTCTTTGGTCCAGACTGGAACAACTGTGTGCCCAGTTTGAGCTCTCTTCAGTCCTGTGACCTGACAGACCCAGAGGGGCCATCACATCACATGTAGAAGCTCCCCTAATGGAGCCACAACACATGTCCAATACTTAGTCTGTCTTGTTGGACCAACTGGAAGAAATGATTCAAGGACTTAGTCACAGAACAGAGATTCAAATCTCCAAAATCCAACTGGCTGCATCAGGACATATAGTCTGAAACTCTGCACAGTTTCCTGTTTGAAGCTGCTTCCTGTTGGCTTCAGCTGTTTGGAGTTTCCATTTTCTAAACTTCTACATTCTGAACCTTCTTCAGCTCTGAACAGATGATGAAACACTGAATGATTTCAAGCTCACACTTTGTCTAATAAACTTACATCTTTCATTCTTTATACAGATTGTGGGACTGTGGTTTGTCAGAGATCAGCTGTGATTATCTGGCAGCAGCACTGAAGTCCAACCCCTCCCATCTGAGAGAGCTGGACCTGAGCGTCAACAACAACCTGCAGGATTCAGGAGTGAACCATCTGTGTGGTTTCCTGGAGAGTCCAGGATGTGGACTTGAAACTCTGAGGTCAGTCAGCATGTTTTAGTTGTGCTGAGATGAATATGATGTGAAAGTTGTGCTGACACTAAACTGCAGACATCAGGCTGATATTATACTGATCCACACTGAGGATCTTCATGGTAAAGTCTGTTTTCTTCTTCTCTGGTTTAGTCCATTGACTGCAGCAGAACAATGTTCACATTTCAAACAGTGAGACTCAACGTATGGCCCGCGGCCCACACGCGGCCTGCCCACCTTTCCTGATTCAGAGAGAGGGGACCCTGATTAACTGTGTAGTGTTCTTCCTCACAGTTCTAAGTATCAGACACAACAATGAATAATCCACAGCTGACTGTCTTTAGCAGGTCAAAGGTCACGGCACACAGCAGACAGTGGGAAATATTCTAATTCTGATCATTTATCAGCACATATCCATATGTATAAAAACAAAGCTGACACTGTGAGACTTGATCAGAGGTGTGATCATCACAGCAGAGGCCTTTGTGTCAAAGTCACTGAGGATCAAACAGAAACACATGAAGCAGATTTTCCTCTT
The DNA here is from genome assembly GCF_001858045.2 of Oreochromis niloticus. Classification (NCBI taxonomy): domain Eukaryota; kingdom Metazoa; phylum Chordata; class Actinopteri; order Cichliformes; family Cichlidae; genus Oreochromis; species Oreochromis niloticus. The sequence continues at coordinate 58,080,756 of NC_031967.2, forward strand.
CTGGCTTTTTATAGCAGATAACCTTCAAAATCTTCTGCAGTCGATCAAAAACTGAAGCAAACCATGAATCAACATGTGAACATGAGCTGATGCTGCTGAAGTGAAGCAAAGTTACAGAGGTTTGATTACAGACAGCTGAGAGTTTGTAATCTGTCAGCATTTTAAAAGGTTTCAATTTCTTCAGTATTGAACAGCAGAAATGAGGCTTTGTTTTCGGAGGCCGACAGCAGTGAACACAACAGCAGACTGGTGCGTAATAAGCAGTGAATAATGCAGAAAACAGATTTTTGAAGGTAAACTGTTCTTGAAGTACACTGAGAGAGAGAGAGCTGTGCAGGAAGTAAAGGTCAAAGTCAGAGAGAATTCATGACCATGTTCATCAAACGTAAAGCGTAGTTTGGATCTTCTTTTGCTGCTGGTTCACTCAGTTTTGGTTGGAGACAGATGAAACCTGCAGCTTCAGGATCTGTGACCTGTCCACTTTCAGCCCGACGGCGTGTCCGTGTACGTGCCGTCGAGTGAACGATCCACGCTCTGTGTTTCCATCTTTGTGTGTTTAGCTGCTCTCATTTACTGTTTTATCTGTTTGCTTGTTGTTGAAATACTTTTGGGAGCTTTAACTTGAGATTCTGGCAAAATACATTTATATTAAAAATCCATTCAGGATTGAATGAATCAACATCGCTTTATTCAAATTAAAACCATTTAAATAGGAAAATCCATTTTTTTACAGCCGCCTCTAATGCTGGGTAATGTCAGCTGGTCCATGTGCAGCTGGCTGTGAGGCTCAGGGAGCGTCTACAAAGTGCAACACTGAAAGAACATCATCCATAAATATTGAGTAATAACTGGACTCTCATACAGCGAGACTCAAATGCCTTTAAACATCAGCTTATCCTGCTGATCCAAGTCCAACACTGAGTTTGTAAAAACATGTTTGTCAATCATTTTGTTTGGTTTCTGAGGAAAATGATTCAATAACTTGCTGCTAATACACAACATTTCATCATATTTCCTCATAACCCTCTTTTGTCTGACCATTTGATCCCATTTGAATTTGCAATAAAGGATCCACAGAGTTTGGTGACAATAATGACAGTAGATGTTTGTGTGAAAGTGCTGGAAGCAAATGAGTGTGTGATGTTCTTTCAGTGTTGCACTTTGTAGACGCTCCCTGAGCACTGGTCTCACAGCCAGCTGCACATAGAGACCAGTGTTGTTAGTCCAGGTCAGAAGATGACTTGTTGGAATGAAAATGAGCTTGTAGTTTGTCTGCTTTAATCATGTGACTGGAAAAAGGTGTTGGACTTCAAATATGTCCGTTTCTTTCACACTTCACCTTTAAAAGTGAAGCCTTGTGGTTCCTGGAAGGAAAAACACGACTTTTTCAAGTCTTTGTCCTGTTTTTATGATAAATGTACGACTTTAATGTGAAACATTCAGAGTTTTTTCTCTTGTTGTGTTTGTTTGAAGCTGCTTCCTGTTGGCTTCAGCTGTTTGGAGTTTCCATTTTCTAAACTTCTACATTCTGAACCTTCTTCAGCTCTGAACAGATGATGAAACACTGAATGATTTCAAGCACTTTGTCTAATAAACTTACATCTTTCATTATTTATACAGATTGAGGGACTGTGGTTTGTCAGAGATCAGCTGTGATTATCTGGCAGCAGCACTGAAGTCCAACCCCTCCCATCTGAGAGAGCTGGAGCTGAGTAACAACACCAAGCTGCAGGATTCAGGAGTGAAGCATCTGTGTGGTTTCCTGGAGAGTCCAGGATGTGGACTTGAAACTCTGAGGTCAGTCAGCATGTTTTAGTTGTGCTGAGATGAATATGATGTGAAAGTTGTGCTGACACTAAACTGCAGACATCAGGCTGATATTATACTGATCCACACTGAGGATCTTCATGGTAAAGTCTGTTTTCTTCTTCTCTGGTTTAGTCCATTGACTGCAGCAGAACAATGTTCACATTTCAAACCTTCAAAGAAGAAGAAAAATCCTCCACTGGATAATTCACTGTGAAACTCTCCAACTCTTCATTCCACCTTAAAGTCTGTCTGACACTGAAATCCAAAGCAAAATGTGCGTTTGCTTTACAGACAGCAGTCCAACACAAACATACACACATCATCCAAAACACAGTCCAACATCCAAATCTCCTCCACTGCCAGCATGAATGATGGGAAAGAGAAGGAGGAAGACTCTGACATTCAGGGTTAGAATGAGTTTCATGAAGCAGACTGTGAAGATCAAAGCTGCATTAGAAGCTTACATGAATGAATGAGTGGACAGAAGTGGACAGATCATCTGAAGCACTTCAAAGGCTTTAAATCAGCACATTTCTCTTTATTCTTTATCAACTCTGTTAGTTTCTCTCAGTTTTCTGTGGAATGAAGCTAACAGCAGGCTAATAAGATGCTGACCAATAGGTTTCTATTAAAGGTTGTAATTTGTATCTGAAAAAGTGCTTTGGCTCAGCAGGGATCAGCTTACAGGTAGAATACAGCTGCTGGATGGGATTAGCATGTCATAGCTATCTACCAAACTGCTAACTGGGGGATTTCAGGCCATCTATGGATCATTTTTGCTAACTGTTTATTCAGCTTAGGCTCACAGGGCTGCAGCCTGTGCCCTAGCTGTCATAGGGCAAGAGGCGTGGTCCACCTGCACAGGTGAGCAGTCCATCACAGGGCCAACAGAGAGAGACAGAGAAGCACTCTCTCACATCCACACCTACAGCCAATTTAGAAGCACCAGTGAACCTAAGCAGCATTTCATTGGACTGTGGGAGAACATCCAACCTCCACAGAAAGGCCAACAAGCTTCAACCTACAACCTTCTTGCTTTAAGGCACTAGTGCCAACCACTTTTCCCCATTTCAGCCCAAATCCTGCATCTTCCTGTTTCTGACTCCAGGCCAGCTCCACTAACACTTTCTCCTCAGACACTGCCACCTAGTGGAGGAAGTCTTAGTTCCATTTGAAGCTTTAGATTACAGTTAGTTCCTTTACAAAGAGGTGGAGGTGGTGGGGCCACAGCACCATCATCACTGAGTGCCATAGGACACTTAACCTTTGTTTCCATATGCTGGGAACTTCCTGTTGTTCCAAGGAGGACTGGAAAATGTGTGAAAACCTCCCAGTCAGTTCCTCACAGCACACTTCAATCATTTCCCTCCCACAGCATCAGGACCAGGGCTTTTTCTCTCTTTGGTCCCACTAAGAGATTTCCACACAAACACCTCATCAGTGGGACTCTCAGAGCTACCAGCCCTTTGTTACAATCACAAAGCTCTTCATTGAAATCAATGATATCAAAGCTGGAATCCAATGAGTCCAAGTCTTCTGCTGATTCAGCATCACATTCATCTTTGCTCCTTGTTCTGCATCCCCACCATGGACTTCATTCTTTTCCAAGCCAGCCTTGAGTGTCCTTCATTCAGCTCATCCTCTGCTTTACTTTTACACCTGATTTTAGCTGCTTTATCTCTCTTTCAACAAGTTTCTGTGCCTCAATCTTTTTCTTCTCTCCCTCATAACAAGACAGCTTCTTCTGCCTGAGAACATGTTGGAGTGATTTACTAATCCAGGGCTGCTTATTGGGGAAAATACTTCCTGTTTTCAAAGTAATCCCCATTTTTCCCAGAAAGAAATGTCAGTAGAAACCGATCATCTAAGTGAGAACATGAGCCTTTAAAAAGTCCCAGTGGGTGCAGTCAAAGCAGTCCCTCAGTCCCAGTATAGAGTCTTTGGTCCAGACTGGAACAACTGTGTGCCCAGTTTGAGCTCTCTTCAGTCCTATGACCTGACAGACCCAGAGGGGCCATCACATCACATGTAGAAGCTCCCCTAATGGAGCCACAGCACATGTCCAATACTTAGTCTGTCTTGTTGGACCAACTGGAAGAAATAATTCAAGGACTTAGTCACAGAACAGAGATTCAAATCTCCAAAATCCAACTGGCTGCATCAGGACATATAGTCTGAAACTCTGCACAGTTTCCTGTTTGAAGCTGCTTCCTGTTGGCTTCAGCTGTTTGGAGTTTCCATTTTCTAAACTTCTACATTCTGAACCTACTTCAGCTCTGAACAGATGATGAAACACTGAATGATTTCAAGCTCACACTTTGTCTAATAAACTTCTTTCATTCTTTATACAGATTAGACGACTGTGGTTTGTCAGAGATCAGCTGTGATTATCTGGCAGCAGCACTGAAGTCCAACCCCTCCCATCTGAGACAGCTGGACCTGAGTAACAACTACAAGCTGCGGGATTCAGGAGTGAAGCATCTGTGTGGTTTCCTGGAGATTCCAGGATGTGGACTTGAAACTCTGGGGTCAGTCAGCATGTTTTAGTTGTGCTGAGATGAATATGATGTGAAAGTTGTGCTGACACTAAACTGCAGACATCAGGCTGATATTATACTGATCCACACTGAGGATCTTCATGGCAAAGTCTGTTTTCTTCTTCTCTGGTTTAGTCCATTGACTGCAGCAGAACAATGTTCACATTTCAAACAGTGAGACTCAACGTATGGCCCGCGGCCCACACGCGGCCTGCCCACCTTTCCTGATTCAGAGAGAGGGGACCCTGATTAACTGTGTAGTGTTCTTCCTCACAGTTCTAAGTATCAGACACAACAATGAATAATCCACAGCTGACTGTCTTTAGCAGGTCAAAGGTCACGGCACACAGCAGACAGTGGGAAATATTCTAATTCTGATCATTTATCAGCACATATCCATATGTATAAAAACAAAGCTGACACTGTGAGACTTGATCAGAGGTGTGATCATCACAGCAGAGGCCTTTGTGTCAAAGTCACTGAGGATCAAACAGAAACACATGAAGCAGATTTTCCTCTTCTGGCTTTTTATAGCAGATAACCTTCAAAATCTTCTGCAGTCGATCAAAAACTGAAGCAAACCATGAATCAACATGTGAACATGAGCTGATGCTGCTGAAGTGAAGCAAAGTTACAGAGGTTTGATTACAGACACAGCTGAGAGTTTGTAATCTGTCAGCATTTTAAAAGGTTTCAATTTCTTCAGTATTGAACAGCAGAAATGAGGCTTTGTTTTCGGAGGCCGACAGCAGTGAACACAACAGCAGACTGGTGCGTAATAAGCAGTGAATAATGCAGAAAACAGATTTTTGAAGGTAAACTGTTCTTGAAGTACACTGAGAGAGAGAGAGCTGTGCAGGAAGTAAAGGTCAAAGTCAGAGAGAATTCATGACGATGTTCATCAAACGTAAAGCGTAGTTTGGATCTTCTTTTGCTGCTGGTTCACTCAGTTTTGGTTGGAGACAGATGAAACCTGCAGCTTCAGGATCTGTGAGCTGTCCACTTTCAGCCCCGACGGCGTGTCCGTGTACGTGCCGTCGAGTGAATGATCCACGCTCTGTGTTTCCATCTTTGTGTGTTTAGCTGCTCTCATTTACTGTTTTATCTGTTTGCTTGTTGTTGAAATACTTTTGGGAGCTTTAACCTGAGATTCTGGCAAAATACATTTATATTAAAAATCCATTCAGGATTGAATGAATCAACATCGCTTTATTCAAATTAAAACCATTTAAATAGGAAAATCCATTTTTTTACAGCCGCCTCTAATGCTGGGTAATGTCAGCTGGTCCATGTGCAGCTGGCTGTGAGGCTCAGGGAGCGTCTACAAAGTGCAACACTGAAAGAACATCATCCATAAATATTGAGGAATAACTGGACTCTCATACAGCGAGACTCAAATGCCTTTAAACATCAGCTTATCCTGCTGATCCAAGTCCAACACTGAGTTTGTAAAAACATGTTTGTCAATCATTTTGTTTGGTTTCTGAGGAAAATGATTCAATAACTTGCTGCTAATACACAACATTTCATCATATTTCCTCATAACCCTCTTTTGTCTGACTATTTGATCCCATTTGAATTTGCAATAAAGGATCCACAGAGTTTGGTGACAATAATGACAGTAGATGTTTGTGTGAAAGTGCTGGAAGCAAATGAGTGTGTGATGTTCTTTCAGTGTTGCACTTTGTAGACGCTCCCTGAGCACTGGTCTCACAGCCAGCTGCACATAGAGACCAGTGTTGTTAGTCCAGGTCAGAAGATGACTTGTTGGAATGAAAATGAGCTTGTAGTTTGTCTGCTTTAATCATGTGACTGGAAAAAGGTGTTGGACTTCAAATATGTCCATTTCTTTCACACTTCACCTTTAAAAGTGAAGCCTTGTGGTTCCTGGAAGGAAAAACACGACTTTTTCAAGTCTTTGTCCTGTTTTTATGAGAAATGTACGACTTTAATGTGAAACATTCAGAGTTTTTTCTCTTGTTGTGTTTGTTTGAAGCTGCTTCCTGTTGGCTTCAGCTGTTTGGAGTTTCCATTTTCTAAACTTCTACATTCTGAACCTTCTTCAGCTCTGAACAGATGATGAAACACTGAATGATTTCAAGCTCACACTTTGTCTAATAAACTTACATCTTTCATTCTTTATACACGGAGTGCAGAATTATTAGGCAAATGAGTATTTTGTCCACATCATCATCTTCATGCATGTTGTCTCACTCCAAGCTGTATAGGCTTGAAAGCCTACTACCAATTAAGCATATTAGGTGATGTGCATCTCTGTAATGAGAAGGGGTGTGGTCTAATGACATCAACACCCTATATCAGGTGTGCATAATTATTAGGCAACTTCCTTTCCTTTGGCAAAATGGGTCAAAAGAAGGACTTGACAGGCTCAGAAAAGTCAAAAATAGTGAGATATCTTGCAGAGGGATGCAGCAGTCTTAAAATTGCAAAGCTTCTGAAGCGTGATCATCGAACAATCAAGCGTTTCATTCAAAATAGTCAACAGGGTCGCAAGAAGCGTGTGGAAAAACCAAGGCGCAAAATAACTGCCCATGAACTGAGAAAAGTCAAGCGTGCAGCTGCCAAGATGCCACTTGCCACCAGTTTGGCCATATTTCAGAGCTGCAACATCACTGGAGTGCCCAAAAGCACAAGGTGTGCAATACTCAGAGACATGGCCAAGGTAAGAAAGGCTGAAAGACGACCACCACTGAACAAGACACACAAGCTGAAACATCAAGACTGGGCCAAGAAATATCTCAAGACTGATTTTTCTAAGGTTTTATGGACTGATGAAATGAGAGTGAGTCTTGATGGGCCAGATGGATGGGCCCGTGGCTGGATTGGTAAAGGGCAGAGAGCTCCAGTCCCACTCAGACGCCAGCAAGGTGGAGGTGGAGTACTGGTTTGGGCTGGTATCATCAAAGATGAGCTTGTGGGGCCTTTTCGGGTTGAGGATGGAGTCAAGCTCAACTCCCAGTCCTACTGCCAGTTTCTGGAAGACACCTTCTTCAAGCAGTGGTACAGGAAGAAGTCTGCATCCTTCAAGAAAAACATGATTTTCATGCAGGACAATGCTCCATCACACGCGTCCAAGTACTCCACAGCGTGGCTGGCAAGAAAGGGTATAAAAGAAGAAAAACTAATGACATGGCCTCCTTGTTCACCTGATCTGAACCCCATTGAGAACCTGTGGTCCATCATCAAATGTGAGATTTACAAGGAGGGAAAACAGTACACCTCTCTGAACAGTGTCTGGGAGGCTGTGGTTGCTGCTGCACGCAATGTTGATGGTGAACAGATCAAAACACTGACAGAATCCATGGATGGCAGGCTTTTGAGTGTCCTTGCAAAGAAAGGTGGCTATATTGGTCGCTGATTTGTTTTTGTTTTGTTTTTGAATGTCAGAAATGTATATTTGTGAATGTGGAGATGTTATATTGGTTTCACTGGTAAAAATAAATCATTGAAATGGGTATATATTTGTTTTTTGTTAAGTTGCCTAATAATTATGCACAGTAATAGTCACCTGCACACAGATATCCCCCTAAAATAGCTAAAACTAAACACAAACTAAAAACTACTTCCAAAAACATTCAGCTTTGATATTAATGAGTTTTTTGGGTTCATTGAGAACATGGTTGTTGTTCAATAATAAAATTATTCCTCAAAAATACAACTTGCCTAATAATTCTGCACTCCCTGTACAGATTGTGGGGCTGTATTTTGTCAGAGATCAGCTGTGATTATCTGGCAGCAGCACTGAAGTCCAACCCCTCCCATCTGAGAGAGCTGGAGCTGAGTAACAACTACAACCTGCTGGATTCAGGAGTGAAGCATCTGTGTGGTTTCCTGGAGAGTCCAGGATGTGGACTTGAAACTCTGAGGTCAGTCAGCATGTTTTAGTTGTGCTGAGATGAATATGATGTGAAAGTTGTGCTGACACTAAACTGCAGACATCAGGCTGATATTATACTGATCCACACTGAGGATCTTCATGGTAAAGTCTGTTTTCTTCTTCTCTGGTTTAGTCCATTGACTGCAGCAGAACAATGTTCACATTTCAAACAGTGATACTCAACGTATGGCCCGCGGCCCACACGCAGCCTGCTAGGGCTGTTCGATATAACGATATATATCGGATGACGATATAAAAACGTCTATCGTTTCATTTTACGCTATCGTTTGTTTCGTGGTGTCGCAAAATAAACTGTTTACGGCAATATTTTTTCATTATTTTGATGGTCACTGTAGTGGCTATATTAATTTCCTAAAGTTCTCTCTTTCTCTTATATTTAATATAACCACACTACAGACGGACAAGCGCTTGTTTTTATGCGTTGTCGTTAGCAACAACGACGGTAAAACCACCTCGTGTCCGCTTGTTTATTTTCTACATAAACCTTTCACAATAAAGCTCAAGATCCTGTTGAGACTTTTCAAAATAAACTGAATCACGTGAAAGATGCAGAGTATTTACGGATGAGAAGCAAAAAAGAGCCGTCAGGTGCTAAAAAATAAACGTTAGCCTCAAACGTTAGAACAGGCTTTTCCCCGCAGCACGCCGTGTAATAAATACTCACAAAGAAAACGGCGGCCGTTACGTCTAAAAATGTATCGTTTCATGCATCAGTTAAAACACTCGATTCCAGGTACGCGACGCCCAGCTGGAAACACTTCACGCAAGTCGAGCTGCCCGAGATTCACAGAATTTACAGAAAATGTTACATTTTTGTGATTTATATCGTTATCGGACGATAGATGTGTTAATATCGGGATATGAGATTTTGGTCATATCGCACAGCCCTACGGCCTGCCCACCTTTCCTGATTCAGAGAGAGGGGACCCTGATTAACTGTGTAGTGTTCTTCCTCACAGTTCTAAGGATCAGACACAACAATGAATAATCCACAGCTGACTGTCTTTAGCAGGTCAAAGGTCACGGCACACAGCAGACAGTGGGAAATATTCTAATTCTGATCATTTATCAGCACATATCCATATGTATAAAAACAAACACTGTGAGACTTGATCAGAGGTGTGATCATCACAGCAGAGGCCTTTGTGTCAAAGTCACTGAGGATCAAACAGAAACACATGAAGCAGATTTTCCTCTTCTGGCTTTTTATAGCAGATAACCTTCAAAATCTTCTGCAGTCCATCAAAAACTGAAGCAAACCATGAATCAACATGTGAACATGAGCTGATGCTGCTGAAGTGAAGCAAAGTTACAGAGGTTTGATTACAGACACAGCTGAGAGTTTGTAATCTGTCAGCATTTTAAAAGGTTTCAATTTCTTCAGTATTGAACAGCAGAAATGAGGCTTTGTTTTCGGAGGCCGACAGCAGTGAACACAACAGCAGACTGGTGCGTAATAAGCAGTGAATAATGCAGAAAACAGATTTTTGAAGGTAAACTGTTCTTGAAGTACACTGAGAGAGAGAGAGCTGTGCAGGAAGTAAAGGTCAAAGTCAGAGAGAATTCATGACCATGTTCATCAAACGTAAAGCGTAGTTTGGATCTTCTTTTGCTGCTGGTTCACTCAGTTTTGGTTGGAGACAGATGAAACCTGCAGCTTCAGGATCTGTGAGCTGTCCACTTTCAGCCCCGACGGCGTGTCCGTGTACGTGCCGTCGAGTGAACGATCCACGCTCTGTGTTTCCATCTTTGTGTGTTTAGCTGCTCTCATTTACTGTTTTATCTGTTTGCTTGTTGTTGAAATACTTTTGGGAGCTTTAACCTGAGATTCTGGCAAAATACATTTATATTAAAAATCCATTCAGCAAATGAGTGTGTGATGTTCTTTCAGTGTTGCACTTTGTAGACGCTTCCTGAGCACTGGTCTCACAGCCAGCTGCACATAGAGACCAGTGTTGTTAGTCCAGGTCAGAAGATGACTTGTTGGAATGAAAATGAGCTTGTAGTTTGTCTGCTTTAATCATGTGACTGGAAAAAGGTGTTGGACTTCAAATATGTCCATTTCTTTCACACTTCACCTTTAAAAGTGAAGCCTTGTGGTTCCTGGAAGGAAAAACACGACTTTTTCAAGTCTTTGTCCTGTTTTTATGATAAATGTACGACTTTAATGTGAAACATTCAGAGTTTTTTCTCTTGTTGTGTTTGTTTGAAGCTGCTTCCTGTTGGCTTCAGCTGTTTGGAGTTTCCATTTTCCAAACTTCTACATTCTGAACCTTCTTCAGCTCTGAACAGATGATGAAACACTGAATGATTTCAAGCTCACACTTTGTCTAATAAACTTACATCTTTCATTCTTTATACAGATTGTGGGACTGTGGTTTGTCAAAGATCAGCTGTGATTATCTGGCAGCAGCACTGAAGTCCAACCCCTCCCATCTGAGACAGCTGGAGCTGAGTAACAACAACAAGCTGCAGGATTCAGGAGTGAAGCAGCTGTCTGATCTTCAACAGAGTCCAGACTACAGACTGGAGACTCTGAGGTCAGTAGAGTGATGGAGTGAGTGGGTGGTGCTGTCAGCAGTATTGTACTAAACACAGTCAGTATGAAACAAAGATCCAGTGTTTCCTGTAAAGCTGCAGCTTCTCAGTGAAGCTGTGAGAGGAGAATGGTGACAGGCTTCAGGATTGGACACAAACACTTCCTGTTTCTGACCTTTATGGTCACCATAGTAACGGCTGACACGCTCTGATCAAACACTGTCAACAGCCAATCAGCTCTCTGAACAAAGCAGCACGCAGACCAATGACTGCATTCATTTCCAAGTTTAAAGCAGTGAAGAACACAGTCTGTAGGTGAGGAAGAATTTAGTGAGAGCAGATGTTTGGATGGAATTCCTCCAGTTAACAGCTGGAACCGTCCATCTGGATTGTTGGGCTTGTTGTTGGGGTTCCTACAGAGCTCAGAGTGGACACACCAAGCTTCTTCTAATGAATGAAAGTCCAAACTCAAACTAGGAGGGAAAAACATTTTCATCAACTTCAATAAAAATCCAAAGATTAGAAAAAGTGAAGCAACAATGAGTCCTAGTACAGTCCCAGCACTGAAGTCCCTGCTGCTCTTTATACTGGATGTGCTGCATCACTGACTGACAGCTGATGAAGAGTCTTTGGAAACACTCGTTTATCTCCTCTGCTCTTCCTTCTTCTCTCTGCAGGTGGAGGTGATGATGGTAAACAGGACGGTGTGTGTGCTGAGAGAGGAGCAGCTGTGTCCTGATGATCCAGAGAGGTTGAAGCAGCAGCAGCTTGTGTGTAGAGACGCTCTGACTGGGCCATGTTACTGGGAGGTGGAGAGGAGAGCTTCATCCAGCAGTGACTGACAGAGGAATGAAGTGCAGATGACTGTCAGTGCTGCAGAGTGAACTGCTCTGAGAACAGCTCCACTGTCAGACACAATGTAGAGTCCAGCATCATCCCTGTGTGTCCCTCTGGATCTGACAGAGGATCATCAGTGTATCTGGACTGCTCTGCTGCTGCTCTGTCCTTCTACAGTCTCTGCACAGTCTCTGTCTGACTCTGGCTTCAGACCCACCTGGATCAAACTCACCTGGAAAGACTTTCAAACATCACTCAATAGATTTGAATACAGAATAGATTTGATATATACTGTAGATGTACTGTAGAGTTGCAGTTTGTCACTTGTAAATACAGTCTGTGAGCAGCTATGAGCTGAAAGATCTTTCTAGAAACACCAAATGTTTTCACTCTTCTGTTGCTTTTTCATATATTTCCACAACATTAATATTGATCCCACCTGTCTCACCTGTTTCATGCTTTTATACATAAGAACAGGACACGTGTGATCTGAGCGCTGCTGTGGTTGCTGTGCTGCACGTCTTCATTTAGATAACAGAGACATCTAGTGGTTCAGAGGGAGAACTGCAGGAGGTGGAGCTGTGTTTTAGCATGGAAAACTTTTTATCTTTTAGGCGCAGATACAAATATGACAAGTATCAGTGTAAGATACAAAAGGTCACATCAGTCAGCAGAGGGAACAGTGATCACACAGCAATGTAAGAATAGAAACATAACAGTGAATCTGGACATGTGTACAGATGGAAGCAAACAAACAGGATGTAACACTACATTAAAGCCACAAATGGGAAGAAAACAAAGCCAAAGGAAAATATATTTGATCTCAGGAATCCAAATCAGATGCTTTAGAGCAGGGGTCGGCAACCCTGGAGGAGCAGAGACCCGAGGCGGCCGCCGGTCCGACTGAACTTCAGGTAAGAAGTTATGACCTGCAGTCTATCCGGGTCAGATATAAACCAAGTTTAGGTGGAGTTTATTTTCCTTGTGCTGACTTTTTATGGTCAGTTACAATAACTCGTACTGCGTACTAGCTAGCATGACGGAGTTTCTATACAGCTGGGTGGGTGCTATGATGTTACTGATAGTGAACTTTACAGTGGCTGCAAAAGTATTCGACCCCTTGAACTTTGTCACATTTTGTCACATTACAGCCACAAACATGATTCAGTTTTATTGGAATTCCAGGTGAAAGACCAACACAAAGTGGTGAACACGTGAGAAGTGGAACGAAAATCATACATGATTCCAAACATTTTCTACAAATAAATAACTGCAAAGTGGGGTGTGCGTAATTATTCTGTCATGGAAAAACACACTGCCATCAACTTCTGTTTTGTTTTTGTCAAAATCACTGTAATATAATCACTGTACCTTTATATACACGTGACTTATATTAATGCTGCTGCCCTCTTGTGGCTAAAGTGTAATTATGTTATTGTTATTAGGGAAAACATTTGAGAGTAACATGCCAAATGAGTCAGCACTTTGGCTTTAGCTCAAGAAATCCTCATTTTTATGTCATCAGTTATAGTTGCATGTATTCATTATCATAATTTAACCTTTAATATTGATGTCTTAAATTGATTTTACGTAAACTAGCAATAATTTTATGGTTCTATTAAATAAATACGTCACTAATGAATTATTTATTTCAATAATTCATTAAAAAATGTACATAATCAATTAAAGAATAATATTAATAATGAATTATCCATTAATTTCATTTAAAATGTTTCATTCTTTGTTTAGTTAATTAGTTAATTACATATTTAATCAATATTTAATCAATTATTGGTTTGTTTTCTATTTTAATTATTTTACTGACACATTTAATGAATTATTTAATGATGTATTTATTTAATTCACGTTGCTACTCCTGGCCCTGCATCGATGTTCATAAATACACTTTATTTGTCAGCTTCACCCATCAAAGTCAGGGGGCGGGGTTAATGCTGATCAAGTCAAAACCATTGCTTTGGTCTGGTGGGCGTTCTTTTAGTGGGCTTTTCTGTCACGGCCTGCGTGGCAGACTATGATGAGGGGAAGGAGGACCCAAATGCTGGACTCTTTGATGAGGTCAGTGCATTTATTTACAGTGATGCAAAATAATCCAAACAACAATAAATCCCCAGTGCGTTCCCGACTCTGACATGTCCTCTTGCCAGTGTTAGTGTTCTTTGTCTCCGCCCCTCAGTGTCTGAGCTCCCCGTGCTCGCTGCCCTCTCGTCTCCACACTCCTCCTGGGGAATAACAAAGAGGCAGCCGTCAGCAGCACCACAATGCGCCAGACTAACCTTAACTAACTCGCCAAGAGACTAACGTGAAGTTACGCAATGATCCAGCATCGGAGAGAGCTCCACCACACTCCTAAGTAGCTCCTCTGACGAGGCTTGATCAGCTGCAGGTGTGAGTAATTCTCCTCCGCAGGTGTGGCCAGGCTCCTGGCTGACACACACACACACACACACACACACACACACACACACACACACCTAGATACACAAACATGGAAACAGGAGACAGCAGCACCAAAGACACACATGTCCATAACTTCTTACAGGCCCTGGGTCACCCAGACCCCGGTCCCATGACAATTTCTCAAAACTAAGTAGGCCCACACACCAGGGTTTGGACATGTGTGGACCCAAACTATACTTAAACTTTACCCTTTTTTGTGTGTCACCAAATACACTTTAATATCTTCTAGACAAGAATGTAGTGGCATCATCTTTAACCTCCTAAGACCCGAACTCCTCCGTGGCATTCATTTTTAATTTCTCTTTGATATTTGGGCTGATTGGGACCTGATGAATGTAAAAACAAAGAATTACCAATTTTTATTTTTTTATTTTTTATTTTTTTTACCAATTTTTTGTTTCTAAGAAAAATGAGAGCCATATATGAGGATACTGGTCTGAAATTTCGATAGCACAGTGGCAGTATAACATCCTCATAAGTGGATATCAGGCCCTTGTAGAGCAAAATGTAGTATTTTGGTCTAACCAACCCAAAATGTGATGTCCACATATGTGGACGCCAGGTCCTAGGAGGTTAAATATCTGCTCACTTTGTCAAAATGAACCTAATCATCTCTGATGAATTCAGTGATGTCTGCCAGCTCACCTCACAAGTGGTCGAGCTTATACCGCCGACAACGCAGCACACAACTTGTAATTTTGATAATCGATTTATCGATTAAAATCGATTCTCGCTTGGATAACGTGATATCGATTCATTAAAATCCTGAGTCGATTTTTTAATATAAATTTATTTTGGCCAAAACGCCAGAATCTCAGGTTAAACCTCCCAAAGTTTCAACAACCACCAAACAGCTAAAACAGTCAATGAGAGCAGGAACACGGATTCTGCACAAAGACGTAAACACAAAGCGCGGAGCCGCCGACGCATCAGAATCAGTGAGATGTGACTTTCTCACCTGACTGCACGGACACGAGCTGAAAGCCGACAGCTCGCTGATTCTGATGTTTCGGCGGGTCCGCGCTTTGTGTTTACGCCCTTTTTGCGCTGATTCTGAAGCTGCAGGTTTCATCTCTCTCCAGACAATATTGAGTAAACCAGCAGCAAAAGAAGATCCAAACTACGCTTCACATAAACATCGTCATGAATTCCCTCTGATTGTTTTGCTGCCACCAGGATAAAATCACACTTCATGCACAGCTCTCTCTCTCTCTCTCTCTCTCTGTTTCCCGTCTAAAATCTGTTTTCTGCATTATTTGCTTGCTTGTTACGCACAAGTCCACCGTTCTTACAGCCTGTCGGCCGCTGTTTTTTTTCTTTTACTTACTTCTGAAAACAAAGCCTCATTTCTGCCGTTCAATACTGAACAAATTTAAACTTTTTAAAATTATGCAAAATTGCAAAACGCTCAGCTGTGTCTGCAATCAAACCTGTGTAACTTTGCTCTGCTTCACGTCAGCAGCATCAGGTAATGTTCATATGTTCATTGATGGTTTTCTTTCGTTTTTGATGTACTGCAGAATATTTATATAAAATCTCAGGACAGGAAAACCTTCATGTTTTTCTGTTTTATCCTCAGCTACTTTGACACAAAGGCATCTGCTGTGATGCTCACACCTTTGATAAAGTCTGACAAGTGTCAGATTTCTTTTTATAGATATAAAAATCTAGAAATGTACTGATGCATGACCTGAATTATAATATTTCTGACTGTCTGAGGCGAAATTTCCCCGAATCAAATTGAATCAAATTGAATGGAATCGTGGATCGAATCGATTCAGTCCTAATATGCATGTTTTAATAAAAGAGATAATGTTGGTGTTTCAGGCATGTAGTAACTGTTAGCTTTAACTGTACCAGGCTTGTTAGACATAATGAAACACATCGTACAGATTTCTGGATGTTAGACTATAATTTTTATTATGATTATTAATCTTGAGTCTAAAAAGTCAGTCAAGTATATCCAGGATATCTTTCTGTTAACTGGAGTCACTGACCCTAACACTGGGACCAGGATAAGCGGTCGCATGAAGCTGGTTATCAGCTGACAATCTTATTATTTAATTAATTTCATTAAGTTATTTAATTTTTCTATTTTTTCCTCTACATTTCCCCTGAAATGAAGGGATTGTGTTAAACATGCTTTAGTTCCTCACATTTTTCTGCAATCTCTTTGTTCAACCCCCTGAATTAAAGCTGAAAGTCTGCACTTCAAACACATCTGAGTTGTTTCATTTCAAATTGATTTTAGTGTATGTACAGAACCAAAATTAGAAATTAAGTTCTCTCTGTCCAGATATTTATGGACCTAACTGTATAATCTATACAGCACGTAAAAATGCTATAAATAAAGAAGTCTGTGAAAATGTGGCGCTTCCAGGTCAATTTAAACTGAAGTGATATAATCTTCTCCTGTCATGAAACGCTGTGTGGCAGGCAGAAGTTGGACCCAAGATGCAGGCACTCAGACTCGAGGGATGAACTCAAAAAACTCAGCTTTATTTGCTGACAGGGGAAAAGCATACAAAACTAAACTACACAGGGAGAATATAACCTTACGCTTTGCAGAGAGCCACACAAGGAAACACACAGCTTGAGGAACGACGCAACACTGACACAGACACACTGGGCTTAAATACACTGAGGCAGTAATCAAGGGATGAGAGACAGGAGGGAGACACAGCTGGGAGAAATTAGGCTAACGAGACAGGGGAGAGGTGAAACTGAACACACTGACATGAGACAAAGACTTTCACAATAAAACAGGAAACATGAATTACCAAACAAGCACGCAGACTTGACACTGAGAGACAGAAAATAACACATGGAACTCAAACAATACATGAAACCATAAATCCTTAAGCACGGATAAACAGAAACAAGAAACTAATAATAATCATCATCACTACGAGAATAAGAAAACAATCCATGAAGCAGAATTAAACCAAAATATCCATCCATCCATTCGCTTCCGCTTATCCTTTCCAGGGTCGTGGGGGGCACTGGAGCCTATCCCAGCTGTCATAGGGCGAGAGGCGGGGTACACCCTGGACAGGTCGCCAGTCTGTCGCAGGGCCAACACACAGGGACAGACAACCATTCACGCTCACATTCACTCACACATTCACACCTAGTGACAATTTGGATTATCCAATTTACCTATCCCCTCAAACCCTTTGGTTTGAGGGGATAAACCAAAATATAATAAACTCAAAATACTGGGTCCAACGGACCCAGAACCGTGACATCTCCCCACAGTTTGAGTTTGTATTGTCTCAGCTGCAGACAGACTCTGATATAAATTTGGAGGTGCCAACCACTATTAATATTATTAGTTATAAAGGACACCTTCCTGCCTTTAGTCTTATTCATGATGATTATTAGTTGTCTTCTAATGTCAAGAAGTCTGTATGATGTGTTTCATAGTTTCTAACAAGCCTTTTAAACTTAAGTTACTGCATTGCTGAAACATCAACATCTGCTTATTGAACAAAAACAACCAAAAGACCACACATCTGATTTTATTTTTATTTTAATAGACTTCCAAACATTATACCAGATAACTGGCCTCAGAATATAATTGAATAAACATGTTTAAAAACGATAACCTAATCCTGTCTTGACAGGCTGAGCTCTTCAGTATCCACCAACAGCATCGTCATGCTGAGTCAGACGTTTCTGCTCCTGGTGGAAATACTCTTCCTCTTTCCACATTGTACCATCCATCCATCCATCTTCATCCGCTTTATCTGAGGCCGGGTCGCGGGGGCAGCAGCCTAAGCAGAGAAGCCCAGACCTCCCTCTCCCCAGCCACCTCCTCCAGCTCATCCGGGGGAACACCAAGGCGTTCCCAGGCCAGCCGAGAGATATAATCTCTCCAGCGCGTCCTGGGTCTGCCCCGGGGCCTCCTCCCGGTGGGACATGCCCGGAACACCTCACCCAGGAGGCGCCCAGGGGGCATCCTTGTCAGATGCCCGAACCACCTCAACTGGCTCCTTTCGATGTGGAGGAGCAGCGGCTCTACTCTGAGCCCCTCCCGGATGGCCGAACTTCTCACCATATCTCTAAGGGAGAGGCCAGCCACCCTTCGGAGGAAGCTCATTTCTGCCGCTTGTATCCGCGATCTCGTTCTTTCGGTCACTACCCACAGCTCGTGGCCATAGGTGAGGGTCGGGACGTAGATCGACCGGTAAATTGAGAGCTTCGCTTTTACACTCAGCTCTCTCTTCACCACGACGGACCGGTGCAGCGTCCGCATCACTGCAGCCGCAGCACCAATCCGTCTGTCGATCTCCGGCTCCCTTCTCCCATCACTCGCGAACAAGACCCCGAGATACTTAAACTCCTCCACTTCAGAAGACCCGTATGAAAAGAACATCGAGGGAACAGTTTACCCTGCCCGGGATAGGGTTACCGGGGCCCCGCCCTGGAGCCAGGCCCGGGGAGGGTGCCCGAGGGCGAGCGTCTGGTGGCCGGGCCTTAGTCCATGGGGCCCGGCCGGGCACAGCCCGAAGAGGAGACATGGGCCCATCCTCCCGCAGGCCTACCACCCGCAGGAGGCGCCATAGGGGTCGGGTGCAATGTGTGTCGGGCGGCGGCCAGGAGCGGAGGCCCTGGCGGACCGATCCCCGGCTGCCAAGACTGGCAATAGGGACATTGTACCAAATGTTTTTAAATGTTAGTTTCAATTTAAAATGAAAGATTAAAAAAGTGTAACACATATAAACATCAGATAATTAAGACAAGCGAATGGTTCAGTTCCACATGTGCTCCGCTGAGACATTAAACTTCAGTAAAATTATGCAGTTATGAAACAACTTTAATCTAAAACAAACTGATTTGCTCAGGAGCAAAAACAGTGAAGGAAGTGAGTGTAAGTGAGTGAGCTGTGCTGGTGACTGGATATCAGATTTCCAGTCATTAGAGCAGATAAGTGGCAGAACTATATTACTGAGGTACACGTTTACTTATTTAATTGATGTCTGTCAATAAATCTATTTAATTTAAATGCAAATAGCCCAAATCCTTATTAAAGCAACAGGTTCACTTATAAAGTATTCTGTAGTTATCTTAGTGTCCATCGCCCTTCCCGACATGGGAATAAAGCAGCTGTGAGAGAATTAAACATTAATGAATCAAAGGTACGGAAGTGGAGGAAGCAAGAAGAATGAGCTGAGTAAAGTTTGACTTATTAAGTTTTGCTTAATGCGCCTTATAATCCTGTGAGCCTTATGGTCTGTAAAAGATGGTGCATTTGCAATACCAATGTGCACAATGTTGGAACTAAATTATTTTATATTGACAAACATTAAACTGTGACTGTCACCAGGTAATGTGGGCGTGTTTCCTGAATAAGCAGCAGGTGTTAAACAGCTGACAGGTGAACAGGATGCATGCAGGTAAACTCGAGGGCCCTTCGAGCTGATCGGTGGTGTCGTGAGGAAAGTTTCAGCTCATTATTCATGTTACAGAAACACAGAGGTACGAGACCAGGCAGAAGACTTTCTGATTATTTGTTTTTAATTAAAATAATTCCATTGTTGTCTAGTGATGGTGTGGTAAAGCTCTGTGAATGTGTCCAATTTTTCTGATCACACAAAGCCTCGTTTAACTGCTTATTATGAAGAACTGACATCTGCTGGTCATTTAATGTTCAGCAGCACTGCTGTGAGAATACCTGCAGGATACATACCAGTGGATATGTAAGCACATGCACAGCTGCAGGGCTAGAAGGGCCCAAATGAATTAAATAAATAGATTCTTAAATAATTAATTAAATGTGTCAATAAGTGATTAATTAAATATATTTAAAAATCAATAAATTTTCAATTAATTTATTGTAAATGTTGGAAATGAAATTACATGGCATTAAATCAATTATGTATATATTTAATTTATTAGGTATTTTGAACTTAATCCATTAATGACATTTAATTAATTATTTAATGATGACTAATTGATTAATTGTTGATGATTAATTAACCCTCCACATGATTTATCCTCTATAGAGATGATATTTTATCTAGATCATGTATTTTTCAAAGGTTCAGACCAGAAAGTTTAACATTATTATTTTTCTTAATTGTCTCTCAGATTGAGTGTCTGTAATCTCTCAGAGAGAAGCTGTGAAACTCTGTCTTCACTACTCAGCTCCCAGCCCTCTAGTTCGAGGCAGCTTGACCTGAGTAACAATGACCTGAAGGACTCTGGAGTGAAAGTTTTGTCTTCTGGACTGAAAAGTTCATATTGTGAACTGGAAACACTCAGGTCAGCATTCTTGAAAGCATTCTAGATGAGGTGTAGAGGTTTACAATCTAAGGTTTAGATTGACTAATGGCCATTTTAAATCCTGTTTCATTTTTGGCTGCAATTTCCTGTAAGCATTTAGGTCTGTGAAGGTCAGTTATCCAGGTCATTGTAGTCAAAGGAGCTTGGAAAGAAAAGCGTCTGGACTTCTTGAGTTGCTTGAAGACGTTTCACCTCTCATCTGAGAAGCTTCTTCAGTTCTAAGGATCAGTGGTGGAGAGTCCCAGATTTAAACCCAGTGGGAGTTTCCCCCCAAAAAGGGACAAAGGACCTCCTGATGATCCTCTACCTAATCACATGCGCCAAGGTGTGAAAGCGGGTGTGGGTCCCAATCAGCCAGGGTTTCGGGTGAGCTCATTGTGAAACCTGGCCCCACCCTATCATGTGATTTCCTGAGGTCAGATGGCCCAGGATGTGAGTGGGCGTTAAGGCGTCTGGGAAGGGATCTCAAAACTGGATTATAGATGGCAGACAGTTGGTGTCGTAAACCCCCGCCTCTGTTCAAAGATGGTCGCTCACAGTGGACGTAAATGGCTTCTTTCACTCCTCTTTCAAACCATCTGTCCTCTCTGTCCAAAATGTGAACGTTTGGCATCCTCGAAAGAGTGACCTTTGTCCTTTAAATGCAGATGAACAGCTGAGTCTTGTTCCGTGGAGGTGGCTCTTCTATGTTGTGCCATGCGCTTGTGAAGTGGCTGTTTGGTGGTGGGTCCTCCCGTACTTACAGAAACAGTGGGCACTTCCTACATTCACTGGTTCATTCATTCAGTGGACTTTGCATGCACAGTGCAGACAGTGTGAGCTTCCAACACCAGGATTATTCATCTTCCCTTCTAATGAGTAATAATCACTGACTGGACTCTTCATGGATGTTTCTGCTCAACAAGCTGATAAAAGTTCAGAAAAATAGAAATATTTGTTTTTTCAGTCACATCACATCTGACGGACTTGTTAAGATAAATGATTGCACTTTGTAGCTTTGCAGTGATGAAGCCTCAGCTCGACGCTCCACTGAGTCCCTGTTTCTCCAAAAATCAGCAGGAGTCCAGTTTTAAATATTTCCGTACAAATGTCCAGAGCAGCTACACGTGACTGAATCTAGGGCTGGGTATCGTGTGTGAGTGTTACTTAGAAAGCACTTAGAACAATGTGCTTGTGCGAATGGGTGAAAGCACAAGTTGTGTAAAGCGCTTTGAGTGCTCTGAAGAGTAGAAAAGCGCTTATAATATAAGAACCAGTCCATTTACCATTTACCAGAGCAGCTACACGTGACTGAATCCAGAATGATCCAAGTCTGACAAAGTTCAGGTCAAACAGAGAGACTGAGAGGCAGCTCCACTCGCCTCTCGCCTAACTTCCTGTCTCTGCCAGACTATCAAAATAAAAGTATACATTTAAAGCAAAAGAAATCAAACTATTATTATGTCAGTCTGTAAGCATTGCTTCCCATATAATACAACTCTAAGCAAGTGAGCCATAACTTTATAGTTTTAACCTTTAACTCAAACTATGTTGATCATATAAACTCCACAAACTGCATCCAGGCTCCTGCACACGTCCTTTACATGTTAGCTGTTAGCTAATGCTTGTCAGTTTTTGTAAACTGGCCTTTATGTGTGTTGATGAAATAAAAAGATGATTTTATTTGATTATTTCCTTTGTTCTAACGAGCTGGTGCACACTGTCCATCGTCCCGGGGCCTGTTACACCTGCTAACATGTGCATGCAGCTTCTTTAGCCAGCATTAGTGAAAACCTGGGAAACCCTCTGGATGGATGCTACAGTACAAATTTAGAAAATCATTGAGCTGTTTCGTTGTTTTCACAAATGCTTACGTTTGCTTTTATTGTAAAACATTTGCAGCCATAAGAGTTTGCAGTGATAAGAAGCTGTGTTTTCATTTACTTACTTAAATGTGTCCTGGCACTTTTAATGCTTTTTTTCTTTAATAAAAATGGTAACAAAATTAGAAGAAACACATTTCCCACTTTGTTCACGCTGATGTGTGTGTTAACCAGGCCTTACCAGCATGCAGGGGACATGGTGGCTGCCATTTCACTCACTTTAAAACAGTGCAACAGACCAGACCTGGCAACCCCGGCTGCTCTCGTCCTGCAGGGACTACAGGAGCTGTGTCGAGCAGAGGTACCTCGTCTGTCTCCATTTGTCTCTTTAAATTCAGGAATCATCATGTTTCTGGATCATAACGTTTGAATCTTTTCCAAAGTTCTGGTCTTAAAATAAATCTTTCTTTCTCAGGTGGTGGATATTATCTCAGCATGGAGAACTGTTTGGCCTGAGCTCAGCTGTCACTCACAGCCAGGAGTGCTTCAAGCCATCGCTGAGCTTTTGGCTCTGGTGCCTCAGCTCACAGTTAATAATAATAATAATGCATTGGATTTATATAGCGCTTTTCAAGGCACCCAAAGCGCTTTACAATGACATTATTCATTCACGCTCACATTCACACACTGGTGGAGGCAAGCTACGGTTGTAGCCACAGCTGCCCTGGGGCAGACTGACAGAAGCGAGGCTGCCATATCGCGCCAGAGCAGTACGAGGTGCGTCGTAACGTTCATGTTCCTCTGTGTTGAGGAGCTAACAGAGTGACACAGGAACTCCACCAGGTTATGTTTTTCTCTGTGGTTCTGTCTGTAAACAGGACTCTCACCAGCTGTTTGTATATCCTAACCTCACTGTAGAGTCACATCTCTACATCACTGTGTTTGGTAGCTAAAGTTAGCACATCAATGTAAAGTTGGGTAGAAGCACAAAGTACAGCCGTGTGAGGGTCCAGTCCTCAGAGTCCTGCTCTGCTCGGACTTCACAGGGTCAGTAACTAATAAATGGATCAGCGAGTGTGAGCATCTTTTTACAAACAGAAGTTTTGATAATTTGTTGCTCTGGAGGATTCAACACAGCGCAGCAGTGGCTGTCCCAGCAGATGAATCCTAGACCATGCAGTGCTGCTGTTGGAAAGCTCTCCTCCTCTCTAACAATGATAAGGCCGTACAGCTTAGGTTTGCAAAGTTGCATCTAAACAAACACAAGACCAAAGGCCAAAACCAAACATGGCGTATTAGCACAGGACACCTGATAGCAGCTGTGCAGCATGCTGAGGTAAGGTTTTGGGTTGCAGCCACAGGACCTGTGCAGCACCTTGCAGTCACTGAGTCAGCCACAAATTCCTCTGCTGTGTGAACTTAAGCTGGGAGAAAATCGCTGAATGCAAAATGCCAAAGACCCAGAGCACAGCAGCAACTCTTTCATATACATGAAAGCTAATTCTGGGTTTCATGTATATTAAGAGCGGGTCCACCTTCACTGTGTTTAAAGGAAATGTCGTGCAGATCGAGCTTTAGGTCAGTGCAGTCATTTGGCTGAATGAAAGTCTGAAGAAAACATAAGAGAAAGGTTGGAAAACTCTATTGATTCTAGTGCTTTGTGTTATGGCTGCGTGTGTGCGTGCTCGTCTGTGTGTGTGTGTGTGTGTGTGTGTGTGTGTGTGTGTTAAATGTGCATTAAAATGACTTCTTATTTTTGGTCTTTGTTATTAGAAATTAAAAGAAGAGGTGGTCAGCATTCTCTGGACTTATGCTCTGAGCGAGGTCTGTATATACTGTATCCACACACACACACACACACACACACACACACACACACACACACATAAAACATATTAAGGATTGTACATTAACATAAAACTGTTATTGGAACAATACTGAATTTCACCAGAGAAACACACACACATATATGAAGAGAGGGAGAGAGTATGCATAGTATACAAACAGCCATTATAATTAGTCATACAATGAGAACAGGACACATCAACTGTTGGCAATGACTAATTAATATTGTGCTGAACACAGTCCAAAAGATTCAGTGAGCTACATCAGTGTCTACTGTTTACTATCATAGCCAAGTGACACTTCACTATCCCTACTAACTGATGTTATCTGGTTGTATCTCTGTTGTGGTCAGTGCGATCCTCTATGGTGTTGCATGCTGGGGCAGCAGGTTGAGGGTCACAGATGCCAACAGACTAAACAAACTGATCCACAGGGCCAGTTATGTTGTGGGGATGGAGCTGGACTCTGTTAGGGTGGTGTCTGAGAGGCGGATGTTGTCCAAGACATTGTTGGATAACACCTCCCACCCACTCCATGACATACCGACTAGTCACAGGAGCGCGTTCAGTGAGAGACTGAGATTACCAAAAAGCACCACTGAATGACACAGGAAATCACTCCTGCCTGTGGCCATCTCTCTGTACAACTCATCCATCTAACACACTGTGAACACTGCAATTGTTACACCCTTTTTACACACGCTCTTTTCTACTCTGGAATATTCTCGTCAAATTTTCTTGATATTTATTTATAATCACCTCTGCCAATCCTTGATATTTATTATTGAGAGATCTGCATTTATTAGTGCTATTTCTTAATTGTGTAAAATCTGTAACACAATGTATTGTTTGGAGTTTAGTTGGAGTTTAGTCTGTTACTAAACAGTTACTAGTTTTACCATTTCTTCTTGGAGCAGCTGTAACCCACATAATTTCCTCAGGGATTAATAAAGTATTCTGATTCAGGATGACCTGCCATTATCCAATGACACGTCTGCTTACCTGTATCTTTTGCTCGTTTCTCCTCTTCTTTTCTCTTTTTTCTAAACTGAGCACCTGATGGCTTTGAACTTTTCTTGTCCATCTTGGTTTTAATTTTGCACTCCAGTATGAACACAAATCCCCCAACTCGAGGGTCCCCACAACATAACCTAACAGACCTACACCTTAGTTCACAGATTCACTTTGTCTCAGGTTTATTTCTGGGATTTCACACAACCCAGGATTCAGATCATGAATACATAATGGGCTTGGATTTACAACATGAATGAAATGTGCTCTATTTGGAAGCAGCCGGCCCCCTCCCCTGTCGACGGGTTGTGTGTGAGACTTTAAATCATCAAACTGTAAATTATACATTTTAAATTGTTATTGATCCCTTTACCCCTGGTACTAAAGTGTGTATTTATTTTCTTACTCTTCTGATATTTATTGTTCGTTTACTTGCACTGCTGTAACTGGAGCCTCGTCGTCTCGTCTCTCTATATACTGGACTGTATGTAGCGGAGATGACAAAGTTTACTTTGACTTCAGCAGCGAGCAGGCGCACGGAGGGCTCTCGCGCTCACTTTTCACGTAGAGAATTTAGAAAAAACATCGGTGCAAATTATAAGTCTGTATCATAATGTCTGGTGTTTTCGTGTTTGTTTTTATTTTGTTTTATTTTGCGAGTTGGTTATTAGATGCTGCTCCAGCCAGCCAGAGAATCCCCCGCCGCCCCGCCCTCTCCTCCCTGTGCAGCAAGCAGCAGGTGCACCTCGCAAACGGAGAAAACCGATCGGTGTCTCTGCCATTCACACTATGCGCTGGCTGATGTCAGGGCAGCATGAGTACGTGCTGCACCACGATGCCGCCCCCCCTCCCCGGGCAGCCGCCTGTGTCGCCCGTATCAAAAACCGTTACTAAAGTTACAACATGATTTGCTTACCTTGTCCGTCACTTCCGCCACTTCTTTTGGTTCTCTTCCAACAGAAAGTAGGGCAAAGTTCACACCCACAGAGGAGCGGTGTTACTCAGAGACTGACTGGATTAAACGGAACAGAAGTTTTTATAACATAACAGAGTCCAGTTCGACCACATCATCTTACTGAGGTCTGTACTACGAAGCAGGATTAGATCTTATTCAGGTAATATAAGGGTTCTTAGAGGGGTTTGTTCCCAATGGTAACTTATGCAGCTATTTTAAGGGGTGACTGCAGCTTAGGTTGCAGGCTGCTCCAGTCTGCATGCCAAATATCCTTGGGCAAGATACTAATATGGGCTCAAATTGTGGTTATAAACATTTTGTACTTGTAAATCAGGATTTGTATGTGTAAAAAGAATTTATGTGTGTGCAAAAAAGATTTGTGTGTTGTTAAATCCTCCCAATTCTATCGCTCTTTGGGCTGAAGGACGGACAATACTCAGTGTATAAATGCTCAATCAAGAATTACTTTATTACATACTATTCAACAATTTTGAGCACAAACCATCCGGATGGGGAGACATGCATGCAGAGGGTCACAGCACATCTCAAACTGGTGGAGGGTTACTCCACTTCTTATAGCCTCGAGTGGCCCCCACCTAGTCGTAAAACCCTAAACATTCACATTCTTTCTCTCAGTGAGCCTAAGTTATGACCTTGGCTTCCTGTGCAGTATGTTCTGTTCTTTTCTAATAAGATCATGACTCTCTGGAAACAGCATTTCTTATACCTCAGCAGTATAATGCATCATAAAACAATATCATTCATTCACCATAAATCAGCAGTCTAATGTAATGCAAATCAGTTTAATAAGTGTAATAATTATCACCTTCTTCTAATTCAGGAGAATAATGCAAACTAAAACTACCTGATGATTTCACAATCTTTAATTAGGGATATAACATGGCGTAAGATAATATAATAATCTCAGAATGTGTGAAAAGAATTTGTGTGTGCGTACAGCTGTAAAAGCTGCTGGTCATGATGTCGGTTTGGATATGTGGTGAGAGGGAAACATGAAGATGAAACCAGGAGATGTCCTTACTGAATCATCAGAGCTGAACAGGTGATGGAGAAACAGGTTTACCTTTTAGGTGACATGAATGAGTTGAAGGGAAGTTATGAACTGTTTCTGAGAGACAAATAACACCAGGATCCTTTTCTACATAGCTGACAGCTGGTAACTGTGCAGGGGCGGGTCTAGCAAGGTTTTGCCAGGGAGGCAGGTAGGGCATTAACAGGGAAAGGGGGGGACAAGGAAATACTTTTCTTTCTTATTCTCATTTAATTTAACAAATAATTATCTGAATCTTACAACCAAAGTTTTCATCTGATGTAAAATGTATAGAAATCCATTATTGTACATAGTAATTTTTTTAGGGTCCCATTATAATTTCTTCAGAAGTAAGTAAGTACAGTCTACTTTCGGGCACTGTTTAGAATACCAGAATAGGGAGGATGGTGTAGGTTTAAGTTTATTAGACTGATACATATATACCAACAAGACAGTGTACATCACTGTGTTAACAGCGTTTGTTTTCATTCAAAGGCTTTATGGTTTTTCCTATAATACCTGGTGGGCCGGTCACCAGTCAAAATGCCTGGGCCGATTTTTTTATCCCAGTCCAGCCCTGGTCACAGTGTGCAGCATAAAGGTCCTTTCACATCGGACGCAGGATGTGCTGCTAACGCTAACTAAAAGCCAAGGATCCAGAATTTGCTGCGCTGGCTGCTGAGCTCTGTGGGTTTTTGCAGCAGCTCTACCTGCACTAGATGCTCCTGCTCCTTGTCTTTTCTATCTCTGACTTTATGTCTTTTACAAGAGTTTCTGGGTTTTTTTTCTGGTTCTTCAAATGTTCAATAAAAACATGTATGCTCATTCATAACAAAGAAAGTCCTTGTATTTAGCACGTAGACCTGTGACACAAAAATCACCACAGACTGTTTTCCTTCGTGGTGATGAAGGAAAACGCTGGGCTGGCATGTAAAACAGCATTTATTCCCTTCAAGGACCTGAAGCTCCATAAAGAACCCCTCCAATAGCCAAACCCATCTGTTCTCTGATTCAATAGATAATTTGTGATTGACATGACATTGGCCAATCAGATGAAAGGAAGAAAAGTAGGGTCAAAATTCGCCATATACTAACCCCATGTTGCTCTCCAATGCATCCATCGGAGTGTGAATGTCTTTGAGTGGTAGACTACTTAGGTCAGAAAAATGTGAATGGGTGAATGAATTATTTGTGTAAAGCACTTTGAGCGCTCAGACAGAGTAGAAAAGCGCTACTGTATAAGAACAAGTTCATTTTCAGTCTTACTGACCATTCATTTTAAAACAAGGAGGAAATGTCTGTTTAGTGCTTTTCCTGTCACACACTCATATATTTGTTTTGCTTTTAGCTTGTTTTTAATCTCTTCATGTACTTCCCATTATATAGTTTCACATTTCTTTGTAAAGTCAGCAGCTCTGTCACCACTAGACTATTCTCTGACCCTTTAAAAACTTTAAAAACACTTAATAAATTTGGTCATCCAAGTGATTTCTACTAGAAAAACAATTCTGGTGCTTGTACAACTTGCCAGTTGTATTGAGGTGGATATTGCTGGAGATGACATCTCTCGTTCATCGTCAAAGTTTTCATTAACATGCTAACGTGTTGGTTATGAAGATGTTGTTTACACCATGCTCTAACTCCCTGCACCCAAGTGAGAGAAAACCGAACTGCTACAGTACAATGATAAATCAGGGGACTTGTTTACTTGCTAGTACCTGTTCTGTTTCCACATAATATGTAGAAAATAGGGCTGCCACAAACGATTATTTTGATAGTCGACCAGTCACCGATTATTTTTGCGATTAGTCGACTAATCAGATCATGCATCCATTGGACGTAAAACATACAGCTTATTGCACCAGCAGCATCTGCTGTTATATAACTATCATTAGCTTACAGCTTTAAGTGTTTAAGGTGCTAACTAAAAATAAAGACAAGATGATAGTTTATTACATTTTAATGAAATTTGCAGATTGTTTCAGTGAAGCTTAATAAACTCAGCCGTCTGCTCCTTGCTATCTAAAATATAACAGGACACCGGAGTATATTCTCAAGCATCTCACACTTCTAATAATCAGCTGTCTGCTTGACCAGCTGTGTAAAAATTACAACTTTAATCTCAGCCAAACTGATTTACTCAGGAACAAAGAAAATACTGAAAAAAGCCAAACAATAACATTTTTATGTTATTTAAGTGACTTATATATCATGTTTAACCTGAGTAGTGAAAGACGGCGGTGGGTTTGAAAATGGTTTGCCCGGAATCCAGTGCTCACACGGGCTCTAGTGAGCGTTAAACCCCAGCTAGCTATCGAGCTGGTGGGTAACAGACGTCTCCGAAAACGTCGGAGCGCTTTTGAAAATATGTGGTGTCTTGATAAACTGAGCAGATATTTGAGGTTAACACAGCTACATTCTCGCCTGAAAATGTGTTAACCGTTTATTTTGTGACCCAGAAAGAATAATAAGAGTAATATTAAAGCTAACTAGCTGCCGCCATTGTTGGAAACTGAGCTGGGCTGCGCTATGAATTCTGGGACACAGCTTCTTCTTCTTCGGGGTTTAACGGCAGCTGGCATCCTTGTACATGCAGTGCTGCCATCTTCTGTTTCAGTCCGTTATTACACTCTTAAATCCTACTACTTATTCCTGCGTCTTTTGGGATTTTACAAAGCTTCAAACAAATTAGTCGTCGACGATTTTGATAGTCGATGTAATCGTGACTAGTCGACTAATCGTGGCAGCCCTAGTAGAAAATAACTGATCCAATATCAGTGAAAGTAGAGCTCTATTTTCCCATGAGTGCCTCGTTAAAGATTAAATACTTTATCCAAAGTCGTCTCGTGCAAACACCCAAAAAAGAGCTAGTGGCCTCTCAGCTTTCTAAGTTCAAGGGGATTATAGGTGATTCATTGTAAAGCTTCAGTGATCAGATGATTAGCTAATTGACTGAAAATAAATGAATCCTAACTAGTTAGATTACCAATGCTCATTTATATTTTTAAGCAAATATTTACTGTGAGATTTTCATGTATTTCTTTTTTGATGTTAAAGTGAATCTTTTCAGACTGATCTGCAGGGACACTGAGAGGTCCAACTGGTGTTTTATGGAAAAAGCAAGATGATCATTTTTAAAGTGATGATAATAGTAATGTTTCATTGTAGCTCTGGTTGCAATCCATGTTAATCCTGAGACTTACAGAGACAGAACATTACTAGATAACAGATCTTTCTTTTTAGCAGTAAATTAATATTTACACTTCTATGGAAACTAAACAAGAATTTTTGAATCAGCTGAAATGTTTGGATTTTAGCTGATGTGCACATGAATGATTTGTATCGCCTCTGCAGGTGAAGGTAGAAAGTGTGTGTGAGCTGAATTGAGCAGCATGGATCAGTGTGAGGACAGAGAGGAGGGAGTCCCTCCCTCTAAAAGCACTCTGTGTGGGGAACATGAGAGCCAGACCAAAGCTCAGAGGTGAGATGACCATCTCTAACTGTCCATGACTCTTCTCCATGTCACAGCTCAGCACTCACATCACTGCTCCATCATTATTCACACTCATACCTCTGTGTGTGTTGTTTTAAAGCCCAGAGCTGTGGGGCGTACCAGGCTCAGCTGGACATAACCCTAAAACTAATCCAGAACCTGGACCTGAACCCAGCTGTGTTTCCTTAAAGAGCAACGTGTCGAAGAGTATTGGTGCTGACTTTAAAAATGAACTTTTAACTTTAGTTTAACTCTAGTTAAAGTTCTAAGTTCTAAGTTAAAGTTAAAGCGACTCCGGTTAAGTTTTTAAAAAAATCAAAAAGTTACATTTGAAAAATGTTTTCAAAAGCGCTCCGACGTTTTCGGAGACGTCTGTTACCCACCAGCTCGATAGCTAGCTGGGGTTTAACGCTCACTAGAGCCCGTGTGAGCACTGGATTCCGGGCAAACCATTTTCAAACCCACCGCCGTCTTTCACTACTCAGGTTAAACATGATATATAATTCACTTAAATAACATAAAAATGTTATTGTTTGGCTTTTTTCAGTATTTTCTTTGTTCCTGAGTAAATCAGTTTGGCTGAGATTAAAGTTGTAATTTTTACACAGCTGGTCAAGCAGACAGCTGATTATTAGAAGTGTGAGATGCTTGAGAATATACTCCGGTGTCCTGTTATATTTTAGATAGCAAGGAGCAGAGTGGTGGCACGGTGGTGAACGGGTGACGTATCCAATCATTTGAGCCGTCAGTCTCTGGGAAGTATCGGCGTAACTGCGCCGCCAGCTCCTCAAGGTGCACGTTACATTCGCGCTTTACACTTTTTGATAGTGTGAGATCATTTGAGCACAGAAAATCATGCAGCACGGGAAAGACTTCAGTGTTGTTTGCATTCATGCAGTTCTTCCAAAGGTTTAACTTCTTTATCATGGCCTCAACTTTATCTTGAACATTGAATATAGTTGCAGAAACGCCTTGTAATCCGAGATTGAGCTCGTTCAGACGAGAAAATATATCACACAGATAAGCCAGGCACGTAAGGTACTCTTCATCATGCAAATGTTTAGACAGCTCAAAGGGATGGTTACTGAAGAAAACTTTAAGTTCATCCCTCAGCTCAAAGAAACGGGTCAGCACTTTCCCTCTAGATAGCCAGCGAACCTCTGTGTGGAGTAATAAAGTCTCATGCTCGCTGCCCATCTCATTGCACAACGCAGCAAATAAGCGGGAGTTCAGCGGCCTGGCTTTCACAAAGTTAACCATTTTTACACTTGTGTCCAAAACATGTTTCAAACGGACAGGTATTCCCTTTGCTGCAAGAGCCTCTCGGTGGATGCTGCAGTGTACCCAAGAGGAATCTGGCGCGACTGCTTGCACACGCGAAACCACACCTCCGTGTCTCCCAGTCATGGCCCGTGCGCCATCGGTACAGATGCCAACACATCTGTCCCACATGAGTCCATGTGTGTTCATGAATGTGTCCAGCTTTTGAAAAATATCTGCGGCAGTTGTCCTTTCTTCCAGCGGTTTACAGAACAGCATGTCCTCCTTGATGGTTCCTTCATGAATGTAGCGCACATATACGAGGAGATGCACCAGGCCAGCCACATCCGTGGACTCATCTAGCTGTATTGCATAAAATTCACTGTGGCGTATGCGCAGAAGTAGCTGCTGTAAAACATTTTCTGACATTGCACTGATGCGCCGTGAGACAGTATTGTTTGATGATGGAATGGACTGTATCGTCTTTTTTGCCTTTTCACCCAACATTGTCCCTACCATATCTAAAGCAGCAGGGAGAAGGAGGTCCTCCACAATAGTGTGGGGTTTGTTGGTTTTAGCCACTCTGTAACTGACCATGTAAGATGCTTGTAGTCTGTTTTTATTCATAAGATCTGGCACTTGAATGCAGGTTTTACTTGTTGAAAGTGATTTTAGCTGTCGCTCAAAATATTCTCTTGGTTTATTTTTCAAATGGGGATGATTTGTCTCTAAATGTCTGCGCAAAAGTGAAGGTTTCATTGAGTTCTGAGACAATACTTTTACACAAATAACACATTGTGGCCGGGAAAATCCACCAATAGTTATACACGTGAACCCCAGCGAAACATAATTGTCATCATATTTGCGCTTCTTTGAGGAGGTTGTGTTACAGTCCAAGCTGTCATGTTTTCTCCCACTTTGACGCTCCGCATCAGACACTTCATCACTGGCTCCAGCTATGCTAGCCGCTTGGCTAGCAACAACAGATACATCCGTGCTAGCATCCAAATCTGAGGAACACATTGTTTTTGAACAATCACCTGTGCGGTCACTGGAAAATGCATCTTCAGATATGAGCTGATCGGTTGTTGTGGCCGGTGTCTCTGTGGTAGGGCCTTTTTTTCTTGTTAACCACTTGTCCATTTTCGTGCAGCACTGAATGCTTGGAGGCAACTTTAACTGTTCGGTGTCAGTCATTTGGGCAAGTCACGCCCATGTATTTTGTTAGAGCTATTTTTCGCTGAACACCAGAGGGTGGTATATAGTCATGTATTTGAGAGCCACATAAAACTGCATTAGCGCAAATTTGGGCTTTTAAAATTTGTGATCCCCATTCAAACCCCGACCCTCGCGTACCCCCTACAGCCAGTTGCGTACCCCCGGGGGTACGCGTACGCTAGTTTGGGAACTACTGGTCTAAACCAAATCAGACACAAAATGAGGCAACTAAACACTAATGGTTTTTTGTTCTTTTTTTCATTTTGATCAAAATTAACCATACGATTTTATCAATTACTTATTAATATAAGACTGATGCTTATATAATTTGTATAAAATATGAAAATCTCTTAGGACTTTTGCCTACCATATGTATAGATATCTTTGCTCATAAAATTGCCAGATTATGGGCATAAAAAGTTCTTAAGCACAGATCTAACCCACCTTGGAGATGGCCACCATGATGTGTCTCATTTTTCTGCCAGCCACCCCACCTTTGCCTCGAAAGAGCTCCATCATGCGTGGAGTGTACAAGTCTAGCTCATAAAAGAATCTAGATAGCAGCGGTACTGTCGATATGCGCAGGAATTCCTTGTCAATCTGAAAAACATGAACAATGCACTTACAATATGCACCAGAGGAAGGACATGCCAGGAATTATTAGCTGTTTTATCACTATGTTATGTCAATATTAGTGAAGCAAGAAATAACTGGTCAACCATAAACACACTCTTGCGACATAAAGCTAGACATATAGGACATGCACCTCTTTCTCGGTGAACAGAGCTGGCCATCTGCTTTTAAAATCTGCAATGAAGGGCTGTCCTTGAATAACTTCTTGCCTTCTGTACGAAAAAGTCTTCTGCATTTTCATTGTCACTATATTGTCATTGTTTCTCTTCTGAACCTCTGAAAGCAGTGCAATTCTCTCTTTTTCCAGGCTGTCAGTAGTTTCTCCTTTTGGATACTGCGGACAGTAATTGACTTCTGCTCTTCTAGGCTTTTTCATATTCAATGCTGCCTGACTTTGTCTTGGGCCTTGTTCTTTAGTGAATTTACCAACACCTCAGCACAGCCTAGGCCTCTCAGTTTGGTCCGGACATTGGCCATTTTATACTTGAGGCTAATTTTCCAACCATAACAGCCATTGAAGGATCCCTGCTCCCTCAGACAAGGATGCTGTTTGACAAGGGCTTCTGCAACTTCATTCAGGTCATTGTCAGTTGGATAGACTTTAAATGTTATTATTTCTTCACCCAGCCTTTCTAAAAGGTGGGATTTCAGTTTTGGTGAGGGGGTCAAATGAGTTCCACCAGCAATGAACTCAGCATTGGCCTTTTCAAGTTGCAGTTCAGCCTCATAGCTGAAACGAGGGACTGTGAAGACACTTGGCCACACTGACAGTCTTGTAGACGGTGATGAACCTGACGATGAAACGGGCCTTGTATTGTCTGTGTCTGCTGAAGAGCTTGAAAAGGAATGTGTTGGACTTCGCACTGGTTGACACGTCACTCCCTCATCTTCTGTAAAACTTTGCAACTGCACACTATCCAAGTATACAACCTTTAAAGTTGCTTTATCATTAATTTCAGAGATTGCAGTCAGATTTATGAACTCATTTCCGAAATCAGGATCTTGATATTGAAGACGAAAATCCAGTTGCACTCCAAAATTTGTCTTTACTTCCTGACACAATTGCTCAATGGAGTCTGAAATCCCAGCTGGTAAAATTAGTTTCCTGGCATCATCTTCTCCGAGAAT
Organism: Oreochromis niloticus; assembly: GCF_001858045.2. Lineage (NCBI taxonomy): Eukaryota > Metazoa > Chordata > Actinopteri > Cichliformes > Cichlidae > Oreochromis > Oreochromis niloticus. Next base: position 58,115,557 of record NC_031967.2, read on the forward strand.
GATCCTCAGTCTTATGGGCTGGGCCATCATGTTGACCTGGACAAATATCAAATATTTAAAAAATAAATAAAGATGTACTTATTGACTATTGTGCGAGTGTGTGTAACAAATCCTAATGTCAACGATAATTTGATGATGTCACCATGGCCTCTAGGATTTTTTTTACTGGAGAAGGAAAAGTGAATAGTGCATTTTCCAGATTTGTCTTGCATTCTTCTAATTAATGACAATTCTTTCATAAGATGCTTAAAAGAAATCTACTCTCAATAAATTAAGTAGCAATTGGTCTGCAAAGTATGATGTATTATTTACTGTGCCAGGTGATATAGGGGGAAAATACTTACAAACATCACTCCTGTTTACCCTGCAAGTTAGTGTGTCTCTTCAGAGTAACCAGACGCAGGCCTCCCACTGAATAGGCAGCTAACGGGTAGTCATCGAGTAGTTCCCCATGCTCAATCAGAGACACCTCTCTCACATGTGACATGTCAAGTTCAAAAGCTCTGAAGTGCTCTCGATACCAAGCAGATAACTTTTTTACAAAAAAGTATATTCTGCCATGCAAAATAAAAATCTGCAGAATTTCTGCAAACTCCGGCAAACCAAATAATTGCCCATGAACAACTATCATTCCTGTGCTGTAGTTCATGCCATTGTATGACACGCTTTTTGTAATATGGACATCAGTTTCATCAGGTAATCTTTGCTTTATAGCTACTGCGATATCACTTTTCAGAACATCAACTGGTACTGATGATCCAACATTTACCATTAAAGGTGTCTTATGGTCAGAAGAGTGCAAGTCAGAGGCAATCACGAGCTGATGTTTTTTGGCAAGTGTAACAGGTATGTTCTTAAAACAGTTTGTATGGCGAGCAATTTGTTTAAAAAAACTATGTTTCGCCTCAAACCTCATTGTCCATTTGTGGACAAGAGTCCCAAAATGCCAAATCAGAGCAGGGTAGTGCTCCAAATAATGATGTTTAGGGAGAAGACTGTTGTTTGGAAAAAGTTCTTGGTATCTCTGGCGATGTTCACTGATTTTACACTCAAGGTATGAAATCGACTCATCAGACTGGACAGGGGCTACAACAAGCTCCACAATGTCCTTCAGATCCAAAACAATATGCCATGCAGGTTCATCCTCTGGAACAAGTGGACCGATAATTAGAGGCAACAAACGAAGTAGAGACCAATTTTCATGTGCATTTCCACCAATATTTTTTTTTAATGAGAAAGTCTGGGGAATTGCATGAGGCCGGTTGGTTTTATCTGCCCATTTATACTCAAAATTTTGGATCAAGTTGTTAAGTTTTTCTAAGGTGAAATACTTTTTAGAGATTAAAAAAGAAAAACAATGCGCAAGCTCCACTGGTATTATGCCCTCTAGCAGATCATGTGCTACATCTGGAGGGTAGCCTGCAGTGACATGAAAATGGCTCAGATTCTTACTCAAAATACAATACAAGCACTTGCTGTTTCTTGTGCACGCTTCAAATGGAATTCATGAAGTTCCGGTGTTCTACGCTCAAAATCACCAGCAGTCACTGACTTTATTTCAGATTTTTAGCTGTACAGAATCTGCATATGTATTCAGCAGAAAACTTTCCACAAAACCTGCCAGCCCATGGGCTCCTAGGTTGTCAGCTATGACGCAGCTCACAGTTCCTTTAATACACTCGTTCAACTGACTGATGAACACACCATGTTGCTCCAAAGTTACCAGATCTCTCAAAGTGGATCAAAGACTTTTCAAACCCAAATGTCCTCAAATCTTCACGCTTGCAAAGGATTGCCAAATAAATGGATGAAAAGGCTGATTGAGAACCAGGTGGTAAATTGCCCAAGACCCAATATACACCACAAAGCTTGTGCTTATTCCTTGAGGTCCCAAGAGGATTACAAACCTCAAAATCATCAATATAAAGGTTAATAGAAATTCTCAACTTCTCACCATCTAGAAAGCTATTTCTTTTATAATGCTCACCATCTCGAAAAGATCTGTAAACCCTCTGATCACCGTTCAGATTCTCTCTATTTTCTTGAGCTATTTGTTCTTCAATCACTCTATCCAGCAATTTATTGTGACTCAATATTTCCTGCAATAACTGTAATAAAGGGATGTACTGAAATGTCTTCCTTTGGTCTATCGATAAGAAATACTCAACAGGCTCTACAACCCTAAAATTTTCTATGTAGTATAGTTTTCTTTTATAAGGAGTGGCAAGAGGGCCACACTTTTCCAATATTTTAGCCACAGGGTTAGAAACACATACAGAATTTGCAAGCTCTTCAATAACAGCCTGACTAATATGGAGGTTATGGCTCTTAAAAATTTCTGTAATTGTACGCTTTGTCAGAGGTACACTAGCTGGACTCAACAGAAAAACTAACTCCTCTAAGAACTCATCTAATCCTTTTGCTGGAACATGAAATATGTGTTCCAATTTCAACAATATTACTGCTAATTTCCGTTCAATTAGTTCGGGCTGATTTTCAACAGCACTATTATCACATTCTGTCACTGACTCACTTTCAAATTCACCATAGGATACATCTTCAGAACAGCTAGCCCTTACGTTATCAGAGGACTCTATCACTTGAACTGGGTCCACATGTGTAACTACACTGCCTTTAAAATCTTTAAGTGTGTGTGGATGATGCTTCCTCTTTTTGTGTGTATAAAATGTATTGTAAATATTTGTCTTGAAAGGGCAACCAAGAAACACACAACTAACTGTCTCGTTACTTCGCAGATGTGTTCCAATATGGACAAAAAAATCTCTCTCAGAGAAGACGTCACTGCAGTCACATAACTCACATTTAAAAATTACTGAACTTGAAGCTGTCTGTGTAAACTGAGATGAATGAGCTTTATAGACATGAGTGTTCAGTCCACTCCAAGTCTTAAATGTGCACGGACAATTAACATATATGCACTGATAATGTTGACCTATTCCGTAATGATGATGTAGTTTATAATGTTGAAGTAATTTGTACCTGCTGCTCTCTCTGGTAACACAATGCTTGCACTGCCACATACACGTCACTGATAAAAAATGAAATATGCATTAGAAAACGTCAAGGAAATTAAACTTCTGCATCATCCAAAAAATAAATAAATAAATAACATAATAATAATAATAATATGGCAAACATGAACTTACCATGTATTGTTGAGGAGGTGCATAAGAATCTCAGAGCATGGGGATGTGGCTTTATTTTGTGATGTATTTCTGGGGAGAGAAATTAATTAAAACAAAGTTATTACTCTGACAAATTTGTGTTAATATCTACATACTGTGAAATGTGAAGACTGTTACGGTGCATACACACCGAACCCGATAGACGCGACCAGAGCTTCAGGTTTACATGTAAAGTCAACCCCCAGTTGCGCTTCATCGTGCTCCTCGCACGATGAAGCGCAACTGGGGTCCAGCTAAACTTCAGAAGCAGATTTGCATCGCGAAAACGCTTTTCTGACGCCTTTGAAGCGCGAAGTAAAATATGCGCTGCAGTTTGTGCGGTGCATTTTGTGCATTCGCGCTTATCACGTCTACCGCTCGAGCTGGTAAAATCTGCGGGACAGCCGCGCCTCAAACTCGGCAAGGGACAGAAGGTGGTACAGCTGAAAGCGGCCGTCATCCAGACGCAGCTCCTGGAGCAAGTGGTGAAACTCACCAAACTGCTCACGCTTGTGGAAGACCTGATGGACCCAGGTACGGTGAGGACGTCCTTTACGCACTGCTGTGCTCTCCACAGCAAATAGAGAAGGGAGAGTCTTACTTCAAACGCTAGATTGACAGCTGCCATTTTAATAACATACCGTCTGGCACTACTTCCTTCCAGATCTCTTCTTCATACGCGTGAAAATTGCATATCTTAAAGCTCGACCAGTTCACGCTGGACACGCTTCGAGGTGCAAATGTGCACACGATCAGCTAGGGGCATCTATCGCGTTCGGTGTGAACGCACCGTTAGTCAGCCTTAATGCAGAGCACCAGAGAAACTATAACCCGAACAATTATCCACCTAAATCATTCTGAATTCAAAAACTAAGTGAATATATTACAAAAAAAGAAAATGCACATGCAATTATTGTTACAGATTTTTATCTTACTCCTTGTTATTAACTCCCCTAAACGCTGGTTTAGTTGAATTAAACCTTTCATCAATCCAGTTAATGCGGTTGCCCGCCACTAAACTTCACTGACAAAAACAGGAATTTTAGATAGAGCATCATAAAACACTCATAAAAATCACCAAAACCATGTCGGTCAGTCTTACCACTGCTACCAACAATCACCAACTCCGGTTAAGCAGAAAGTAACCCGTCATTCACGGAGCGAAGACATAACGGCTCTACGCGGCTTTCCCGCTCTTCAAAGATAGCTAACTCCAGAGAAAAAAAACAGTCCTAACCATGCAGATAACCATGAAACACACCTCATTCAAAGTTGACAGAAACCAAAAAAACGAACTTACCAAAGTAACCTCATCAGTTTTTGCTCTGTTGCAACTAAAGTTAAACTAGAGTTAAGTCGTAACTTTTAAATGTGAGTTATGTGACTGCAGTGACGTCTTCTCTGAGAGAGATTTTTTTGTCCATATTGGAACACATCTGCGAAGTAACGAGACAGTTAGTTGTGTGTTTCTTGGTTGCCCTTTCAAGACAAATATTTACAATACATTTTATACACACAAAAGAGGAAGCATCATCCACACACACTTAAAGATTTTAAAGGCAGTGTAGTTACACATGTGGACCCAGTTCAAGTGATAGAGTCCTCTGATAACGTAAGGGCTAGCTGTTCTGAAGATGTATCCTATGGTGAATTTGAAAGTGAGTCAGTGACAGAATGTGATAATAGTGCTGTTGAAAATCAGCCCGAACTAATTGAACGGAAATTAGCAGTAATATTGTTGAAATTGGAACACATATTTCATGTTCCAGCAAAAGGATTAGATGAGTTCTTAGAGGAGTTAGTTTTTCTGTTGAGTCCAGCTAGTGTACCTCTGACAAAGCGTACAATTACAGAAATTTTTAAGAGCCATAACCTCCATATTAGTCAGGCTGTTATTGAAGAGCTTGCAAATTCTGTATGTGTTTCTAACCCTGTGGCTAAAATATTGGAAAAGTGTGGCCCTCTTGCCACTCCTTATAAAAGAAAACTATACTACATAGAAAATTTTAGGGTTGTAGAGCCTGTTGAGTATTTCTTATCGATAGACCAAAGGAAGACATTTCAGTACATCCCTTTATTACAGTTATTGCAGGAAATATTGAGTCACAATAAATTGCTGGATAGAGTGATTGAAGAACAAATAGCTCAAGAAAATAGAGAGAATCTGAACGGTGATCAGAGGGTTTACAGATCTTTTCGAGATGGTGAGCATTATAAAAGAAATAGCTTTCTAGATGGTGAGAAGTTGAGAATTTCTATTAACCTTTATATTGATGATTTTGAGGTTTGTAATCCTCTTGGGACCTCAAGGAATAAGCACAAGCTTTGTGGTGTATATTGGGTCTTGGGCAATTTACCACCTGGTTCTCAATCAGCCTTTTCATCCATTTATTTGGCAATCCTTTGCAAGCGTGAAGATTTGAGGACATTTGGGTTTGAAAAAGTCTTTGATCCACTTTTGAGAGATCTGGTAACTTTGGAGCAACATGGTGTGTTCATCAGTCAGTTGAACGAGTGTATTAAAGGAACTGTGAGCTGCGTCATAGCTGACAACCTAGGAGCCCATGGGCTGGCAGGTTTTGTGGAAAGTTTTTCTGCTGAATACATATGCAGATTCTGTACAGCTAAAAAATCTGAAATAAAGTCAGTGACTGCTGGTGATTTTGAGCGTAGAACACCGGAACTTCATGAATTCCATTTGAAGCGTGCACAAGAAACAGCAAGTGCTTGTATTGTATTTTGAGTAAGAATCTGAGCCATTTTCATGTCACTGCAGGCTACCCTCCAGATGTAGCACATGATCTGCTAGAGGGCATAATACCAGTGGAGCTTGCGCATTGTTTTTCTTTTTTAATCTCTAAAAAGTATTTCACCTTAGAAAAACTTAACAACTTGATCCAAAATTTTGAGTATAAATGGGCAGATAAAACCAACCGGCCTCATGCAATTCCCCAGACTTTCTCATTAAAAAAAAATATTGGTGGAAATGCACATGAAAATTGGTCTCTACTTCGTTTGTTGCCTCTAATTATCGGTCCACTTGTTCCAGAGGATGAACCTGCATGGCATATTGTTTTGGATCTGAAGGACATTGTGGAGCTTGTTGTAGCCCCTGTCCAGTCTGATGAGTCGATTTCATACCTTGAGTGTAAAATCAGTGAACATCGCCAGAGATACCAAGAACTTTTTCCAAACAACAGTCTTCTCCCTAAACATCATTATTTGGAGCACTACCCTGCTCTGATTTGGCATTTTGGGACTCTTGTCCACAAATGGACAATGAGGTTTGAGGCGAAACATAGTTTTTTTAAACAAATTGCTCGCCATACAAACTGTTTTAAGAACATACCTGTTACACTTGCCAAAAAACATCAGCTCGTGATTGCCTCTGACTTGCACTCTTCTGACCATAAGACACCTTTAATGGTAAATGTTGGATCATCAGTACCAGTTGATGTTCTGAAAAGTGATATCGCAGTAGCTATAAAGCAAAGATTACCTGATGAAACTGATGTCCATATTACAAAAAGCGTGTCATACAATGGCATGAACTACAGCACAGGAATGATAGTTGTTCATGGGCAATTATTTGGTTTGCCGGAGTTTGCAGAAATTCTGCAGATTTTTATTTTGCATGGCAGAATATACTTTTTTGTAAAAAAGTTATCTGCTTGGTATCGAGAGCACTTCAGAGCTTTTGAACTTGACATGTCACATGTGAGAGAGGTGTCTCTGATTGAGCATGGGGAACTACTCGATGACTACCCGTTAGCTGCCTATTCAGTGGGAGGCCTGCGTCTGGTTACTCTGAAGAGACACACTAACTTGCAGGGTAAACAGGAGTGATGTTTGTAAGTATTTTCCCCCTATATCACCTGGCACAGTAAATAATACATCATACTTTGCAGACCAATTGCTACTTAATTTATTGAGAGTAGATTTCTTTTAAGCATCTTATGAAAGAATTGTCATTAATTAGAAGAATGCAAGACAAATCTGGAAAATGCACTATTCACTTTTCCTTCTCCAGTAAAAAAAATCCTAGAGGCCATGGTGACATCATCAAATTATCGTTGACATTAGGATTTGTTACACACACTCGCACAATAGTCAATAAGTACATCTTTATTTATTTTTTAAATATTTGATATTTGTCCAGGTCAACATGATGGCCCAGCCCATAAGACTGAGGATCATTCTCGGAGAAGATGATGCCAGGAAACTAATTTTACCAGCTGGGATTTCAGACTCCATTGAGCAATTGTGTCAGGAAGTAAAGACAAATTTTGGAGTGCAACAGGATTTTCGTCTTCAATATCAAGATCCTGATTTCGGAAATGAGTTCATAAATCTGACTGCAATCTCTGAAATTAATGATAAAGCAACTTTAAAGGTTGTATACTTGGATAGTGTGCAGTTGCAAAGTTTTACAGAAGATGAGGGAGTGACGTGTCAACCAGTGCGAAGTCCAACACATTCCTTTTCAAGCTCTTCAGCAGACACAGACAATACAAGGCCCGTTTCATCGTCAGGTTCATCACCGTCTACAAGACTGTCAGTGTGGCCAAGTGTCTTCACAGTCCCTCGTTTCAGCTATGAGGCTGAACTGCAACTTGAAAAGGCCAATGCTGAGTTCATTGCTGGTGGAACTCATTTGACCCCCTCACCAAAACTGAAATCCCACCTTTTAGAAAGGCTGGGTGAAGAAATAATAACATTTAAAGTCTATCCAACTGACAATGACCTGAATGAAGTTGCAGAAGCCCTTGTCAAACAGCATCCTTGTCTGAGGGAGCAGGGATCCTTCAATGGCTGTTATGGTTGGAAAATTAGCCTCAAGTATAAAATGGCCAATGTCCGGACCAAACTGAGAGGCCTAGGCTGTGCTGAGGTGTTGGTAAATTCACTAAAGAACAAGGCCCAAGACAAAAGTCAGGCAGCATTGAATATGAAAAAGCCTAGAAGAGCAGAAGTCAATTACTGTCCGCAGTATCCAAAAGGAGAAACTACTGACAGCCTGGAAAAAGAGAGAATTGCACTGCTTTCAGAGGTTCAGAAGAGAAACAATGACAATATAGTGACAATGAAAATGCAGAAGACTTTTTCGTACAGAAGGCAAGAAGTTATTCAAGGACAGCCCTTCATTGCAGATTTTAAAAGCAGATGGCCAGCTCTGTTCACCGAGAAAGAGGTGCATGTCCTATATGTCTAGCTTTATGTCGCAAGAGTGTGTTTATGGTTGACCAGTTATTTCTTGCTTCACTAATATTGACATAACATAGTGATAAAACAGCTAATAATTCCTGGCATGTCCTTCCTCTGGTGCATATTGTAAGTGCATTGTTCATGTTTTTCAGATTGACAAGGAATTCCTGCGCATATCGACAGTACCGCTGCTATCTAGATTCTTTTATGAGCTAGACTTGTACACTCCACGCATGATGGAGCTCTTTCGAGGCAAAGGTGGGGTGGCTGGCAGAAAAATGAGACACATCATGGTGGCCATCTCCAAGGTGGGTTAGATCTGTGCTTAAGAACTTTTTATGCCCATAATCTGGCAATTTTATGAGCAAAGATATCTATACATATGGTAGGCAAAAGTCCTAAGAGATTTTCATATTTTATACAAATTATATAAGCATCAGTCTTATATTAATAAGTAATTGATAAAATCGTATGGTTAATTTTGATCAAAATGAAAAAAAGAACAAAAAACCATTAGTGTTTAGTTGCCTCATTTTGTGTCTGATTTGGTTTAGACCAGTAGTTCCCAAACTAGCGTACGCGTACCCCCGGGGGTACGCAACTGGCTGTAGGGGGTACGCGAGGGTCGGGGTTTGAATGGGGATCACAAATTTTAAAAGCCCAAATTTGCGCTAATGCAGTTTTATGTGGCTCTCAAATACATGACTATATACCACCCTCTGGTGTTCAGCGAAAAATAGCTCTAACAAAATACATGGGCGTGACTTGCCCAAATGACTGACACCGAACAGTTAAAGTTGCCTCCAAGCATTCAGTGCTGCACGAAAATGGACAAGTGGTTAACAAGAAAAAAAGGCCCTACCACAGAGACACCGGCCACAACAACCGATCAGCTCATATCTGAAGATGCATTTTCCAGTGACCGCACAGGTGATTGTTCAAAAACAATGTGTTCCTCAGATTTGGATGCTAGCACGGATGTATCTGTTGTTGCTAGCCAAGCGGCTAGCATAGCTGGAGCCAGTGATGAAGTGTCTGATGCGGAGCGTCAAAGTGGGAGAAAACATGACAGCTTGGACTGTAACACAACCTCCTCAAAGAAGCGCAAATATGATGACAATTATGTTTCGCTGGGGTTCACGTGTATAACTATTGGTGGATTTTCCCGGCCACAATGTGTTATTTGTGTAAAAGTATTGTCTCAGAACTCAATGAAACCTTCACTTTTGCGCAGACATTTAGAGACAAATCATCCCCATTTGAAAAATAAACCAAGAGAATATTTTGAGCGACAGCTAAAATCACTTTCAACAAGTAAAACCTGCATTCAAGTGCCAGATCTTATGAATAAAAACAGACTACAAGCATCTTACATGGTCAGTTACAGAGTGGCTAAAACCAACAAACCCCACACTATTGTGGAGGACCTCCTTCTCCCTGCTGCTTTAGATATGGTAGGGACAATGTTGGGTGAAAAGGCAAAAAAGACGATACAGTCCATTCCATCATCAAACAATACTGTCTCACGGCGCATCAGTGCAATGTCAGAAAATGTTTTACAGCAGCTACTTCTGCGCATACGCCACAGTGAATTTTATGCAATACAGCTAGATGAGTCCACGGATGTGGCTGGCCTGGTGCATCTCCTCGTATATGTGCGCTACATTCATGAAGGAACCATCAAGGAGGACATGCTGTTCTGTAAACCGCTGGAAGAAAGGACAACTGCCGCAGATATTTTTCAAAAGCTGGACACATTCATGAACACACATGGACTCATGTGGGACAGATGTGTTGGCATCTGTACCGATGGCGCACGGGCCATGACTGGGAGACACGGAGGTGTGGTTTCGCGTGTGCAAGCAGTCGCGCCAGATTCCTCTTGGGTACACTGCAGCATCCACCGAGAGGCTCTTGCAGCAAAGGGAATACCTGTCCGTTTGAAACATGTTTTGGACACAAGTGTAAAAATGGTTAACTTTGTGAAAGCCAGGCCGCTGAACTCCCGCTTATTTGCTGCGTTGTGCAATGAGATGGGCAGCGAGCATGAGACTTTATTACTCCACACAGAGGTTCGCTGGCTATCTAGAGGGAAAGTGCTGACCCGTTTCTTTGAGCTGAGGGATGAACTTAAAGTTTTCTTCAGTAACCATCCCTTTGAGCTGTCTAAACATTTGCATGATGAAGAGTACCTTACGTGCCTGGCTTATCTGTGTGATATATTTTCTCGTCTGAACGAGCTCAATCTCGGATTACAAGGCGTTTCTGCAACTATATTCAATGTTCAAGATAAAGTTGAGGCCATGATAAAGAAGTTAAACCTTTGGAAGAACTGCATGAATGCAAACAACACTGAAGTCTTTCCCGTGCTGCATGATTTTCTGTGCTCAAATGATCTCACACTATCAAAAAGTGTAAAGCGCGAATGTAACGTGCACCTTGAGGAGCTGGCGGCGCAGTTACGCCGATACTTCCCAGAGACTGACGGCTCAAATGATTGGATACGTCACCCGTTCACCACCGTGCCTACTTCGTTATCACCGTCTGACCAGGAGAGCCTAATTGAAATCGCCACAGATGGAGCTCTAAAAGTTGAACATGCTCAAAAGACCCTGGCGGATTTCTGGATAGGACTGCGCACTGAACAGCCCGCGCTGGCTAAGCGCGCTGTCAAGACTCTGATGCCTTTCGCCACCACATACTTATGCGAAAGGGGATTTTCTGCTTTAACAAACATGAAAACAAAATACAGAGCAAGACTTTGTGTGGAAAACGATTTAAGACTCAGCCTTTCCCAAATTGAGCCAAACATTGAAGAGCTGTGTGCCTCTGCTCAAGCACATCCATCACATTAAATAAAATTCTGTTTAATGAAAGTTCATATCTGGCCTTTATGCTCTCGACAAAATGGTGAATTCTAATAAATCTTTTGATACACTGCTGATTTTAAGTAGTAAAGTTCGTTATCGAAATTCTGTCATTACTAAAATATATTAATAAATTCATTTGGTGGTGAAAAATAATCGTGCAGTACTTATTTGTATGCATGTGGTATTGCGATGTATTTTTAGACACTAATTAGGAGTTCATTCGTAGCAGGGGGTATGCGGCTGAGGCTGACATGTCTCAAGGGGTACGTGGCTGGAAAAAGTTTGGGAAGCACTGGTTTAGACAGATGTTTTGAGGTGGCTGTAGCTCAGGTGGTAGAGCAGGTCAGCTACTAACCAGAAGGTTGGCGGTTTGGTCCCAAGCTCCTCCAGTCTGCATGCCAAATATCCTTGGGCAAGATACTAACCCCAAGTTGCTCACCGATGCATTCATCGGAGTGTGAATGTGTATGAATGTTAGACAGTAAGCACTAAACCCGGTGGCACCAGTGTCCGGCAGCCTCGCCTCTGTCAGTGCGCCCCAGGGTGGCTGTGGCTACAATGTAGCTGCCATCACCAGTATGTGAATGGGTGGATGACTGAATGTCTAAAGCGCTTTGGGGTCCTTAGGGACTAAGTAAAGCGCTATATAAATACAGGCTATTTAAACAGTTTAGAAAAAGTGATTGGGTGAATGAATTGTTGTATAAAGGCAGCTTTGAGTGCTCCGAGTAGAAAAACGCTATATAAGAACCAGTCTATTTACCATGTGGCCTTTTGGACTCTTCCAAACCAAGTATTCCTTTTTCAAACTGCTGCCTAAAAGCTAAATATTGTCATTATGGATTCCCTTTTTTTCTTAGGATGACACAATACATACAAGGCGAGCATGCATCCTGAAGTCCTTGTGTGTCTACCTGAATGAAGACCATGAGAAACTTGTGAAGGAATATACGGTGAGTTAGATTCACAAGATGTTCTGTGTTATGTAATTTGCTGCAGGAGTTATGGGTAATTTCGATATATGAAATGGTAAAATGTGACACCAGGTGTGAATAAAAGATATTGCAATTGGTCCTTGTTTTGTTTCATGTCAAATTTCTGAGGTGTGAAACCAGAGACATAGAATTTAGTAAATATATCAGCATATTCACGCTGATTGCTGAATTCCTTTTTTTTCATATCTAGACTCAAACAAATGTATTATTATATTTTATGTCACAGAACACTGAGGCCAACACTGAAGCCATGGAACAAACTGTGATGGGAGTGTATGTCATACATCAGGAGGGTGCGGAGCCTGGAGATGACCCAGAGAACATCGGTGTCCTGATTGAAGGCGTTGAGGTTCTCACTGGTTTGAGGAGCATTGCAATTGCTTGTGCTCTGTTATTTGGACTGATATACTGTCTGAACCTAAGCTACCCACCGGAGCTCAAATGCACTTTTGAAGTCTTGCAAAAGATTATCATGAAGCTGGATGGGCAGAGGTTGTCATCCAAGGCACAGTTCCTAAAAAACAAGCTAATGGGGTGAATGAGCTTGAAACAGACTCAGGCATGCCAGACATTTTTTTCAAGGTTTCTGCAATGCAAATATGTGTTTACCGTTTTAAAGTTTAATTGTAAGTTATAAAATGTTCATATAAACTATGTGGTTTGCTCTGTGGCTATTAGACAAAGATTGTTCGTTCATAACTTAAAGTCTTATACACTTGAAGTGTAAACACGGATTTTTGCCAGATGGGCAATTGTTACAAAGGCAAATGCACACTGGTTTTCACAAATTGTTTGAGTGGAGCAGTTATACTCAAAATTGAATGTTTTCTCCACACGTTAAATAGCATAAAGTCACTATTAATGGATACAGCCTGATTAAATGGAGTACTAATGTATGCAAGCAACATAGTAATGTTGAATGTTATGTCTGAGCTTTAAATTGTGTTAAAATACATATTGTTGTTTGCAATGCATATTTTACTACATTTTACAAAAGTTGCTTTAGGGATAATATTTTTTGTCTGCAAACTATTCAACTGACTTATTTCATTTTTATTATTAGGGTTAGGGTTATTTTATTGTATTTTTTTGTTTCAGTCAGCATGTCTTGATCTGGAAGTTCTGTGGTCTTAGTATGAGATGGTTAAAGGGGAGAAAGCTAGGCTGAACTGGGATCCTGCCAACTGTTTTAAGAATGTTCAAGCAAAATAAAAGAGATGGTTTTGCAAGTTATCATTTATGTATTATGTTTCATTAATTTAATTAAAAGTAATGTTTACATAAGCAATATAAACACTAACTGAAACATGATTGGTGTAAGTACTACAGACATAAATTACATTTGTTCATTCAACAAGATTAACATTGGTGTAACAAACAAATATTTTACTAGTTCATGTAACAAGACTGACTTTTGATGTGCCAAGGTGTTTAAACAATATAACATGAATTTAAATTAATTTAATTAGACTAACTTGGTACAAACATGTTAACTGAATAAAAATCAAATTAACTAAATGTTAATGTTTAAATTATGTTACACTTACAAACAGTGTTGGTCAAGTTACTTGAAAAAAGTAATCAGTTACTAATTACTGATTACTTCCCCAAAAAAGTAATCCCGTTACTTTACTGATTACTTATTTTCAAAAGTAATTAATTACTTAGTTACTTAGTTACTTTTTAAAAACACAATTTACAACCTGAATAGGTAATAAAGCGATAGATCTTTCAGCCCAATTCTACTTTTTCTGCATAATCCATCATACAAAATGCAATCAAATGGAAAAGTCTCTTTTTAAAACTTGTTTTATTAGTTTTAATCTTTTAACTTCAATTATATGCAACATTCTCTGACTGGAAGAAATTTGTTTAACATTTAAACCTATTTTCTGCACATTCCAGCACATAAAATAAAATATTTTTTTTGTGTTTACACTCACTCTTTCAAATAGATGCAAGTAAAACACAGCAGAAAATAAATAAAGTCAAAGACTAGTTGCTCTATTTTCACCTGTAAAGCAGGAGGTTTAGGTGGAGGTTTGCCCTGGTGCAGGTGTGCTGCAGCGGTCAGTTGAAGACTCCGCGAGTTTCTCTGTGAATTTCCCATTACAGTCGTAGCACATTCGGTGCTTGCTTGGAAGTTTAGGGGTTTTTTCGCTGTAAAAAGAAGTTTTCTTCCCACGCACAACGGACACTAATGTTTTTGTCACTTTTTATGGAATCAAACTCCAAATAAGGTCAGTACTTCCACGCTTTAAACGCTGCATGCTCATACTCTCTCCCACACTCGATATATTATCCGTTGTTGATCTGCAGACAGCTGTTGTCACTAACGTCGCACTCGCTTACGTCACTGTCATGAGACATTCTCGCAAAAAACTCACGGTTTTAGTAACGCAGTAACGCAGCGTTCCTACGGGAAAGTAACGGTAATCTAATTACCGTTTTTGCAATGGTAATCCCTTACATTACTCGTTACTTGAAAAAAGTAATCGGATTACAGTAACGCGTTACAACGCGTTACTGCCCATCTCTGCTTACAAACATATTTAGTGTTGAAACAACACAATCAATATGGATTAATATAACATGATTTGTTTAGATGGAATATAGGTGGCAAGATAAAATTAGGTTCATCCAATGAATTATTTTTTTGAGTGTAGTGAAGAGGCTGAGTGTCTGTAGGACTCCAGCTGCTCCAGCAGGTGTCTCCTTTGTGCTTTGCTTCAAACACAGTGTAGGGAGGAGCTTCCACTCAGGTGTTTCAGGTGTTGCTGGATGGAGGAGGACAAATAGTTTTCCCCTTCAGTGACACTTCAGCAGCTCAATGTTCTGGGGAGATGTTTGTCTTTATGAAGGTTTATGGATTATTGTTCTTACTTTGGTTAAACTGAGCAATACATTTTCCATCTAACATTTAAAGTAAATTTCCAGGTGAAACAAAGATCTGCAGCTGCAGCCTCTGTGATGTTTCACAGTCTGAAAGTAACAAATTCAACCAGAGTTCAAACAAAGGCTTAATATACGTGTGTGTTTGATATAATGCCAACAAGTACAAATAGGTGTTCTTACAGGTCTTAATCACAGAGCTCTGATAAGTCTGGTGACTTTCACAGTCAGCAATTTTGCTGCCTGTTATTCAAAGTCTCCCACATTCATACAGAGCTTTTAACACCAAACTCCTTTACAGTCCTTCTCCTCTCACACACCATCACACGACTGATTTGTCTGCAGCAGCTGTGTTACTGCTAGTATTTTATTATGTGTGTAATCTCCTCATATTGTTCCTGTGGTTTAGTTTGACTTCCTTCTGCAAACTCAGCTGCTCTGTTGCTGATACACGTCTCCATCAATATGATTGATCAGATGCTGCCAACACCATGTGTTTCATGTGAACGCTCAGCTGAAACCCTGGGTTGACTTATCGAGTTAATAACAAGCTTCACGTGGCTGTGAATGCTAAAGTGAATCCAGATAAAGGAAAGAGACCCTGCTAATGTTGGACTCACTTCTTAGTGTAGATCCCAGGAGGAAGTTCAACATAGCAGCCATTCTTTGTGCGAGCTCGACCAAACCTGAGACCACAGTGCAGGATAATGATTATCATCTGTCTCTGTCAAGGACATTTAAAATCCACAAATAACAAAAATAATTATATTTGATCATTAAAAATCTCTTTTCAATTAAAAAAGCATGAGCACACTGGTGGATTACAGAAACATGAAAACTCGTTAACAGTAAAGTTAATTTAGGCGTAAACAAAGAGGCAAACATACTTAAGTAGAAGGACTGATGTTAGTGTTAAAATAGCCTCTTAAAGCTCAAATACTGATTCAACTTCTTTACTCAAGTAAAGGTAAAAGAGTCCAGGCTCTGAAATGTACTCACAGTGTTAAAATAAAAACTCCATCTTTGAAGGAAATTTCTGTAAGTTTTTTTGCAAAGTTACCTGAATTTCTACCTCCAACATTAATATGAGAAAATTATCTGAACTTTTATTCTAATGAATTTAATCAGCTTGAACATTTTGTAGCACAAAAGCAGAAAAAAAAATCCATCCATCCATCTTCATCCGCTTTATCCGGGGCCGTGTCGCAGGGGCAGCAGCCTAAGCAGAGAAGCCCAGACCTCCCTCTCCCCAGCCACCTCCTCCAGCTTATCCGGGGGAACACCAAGGTGTTCCCAGGCCAGCGTGTCCTGGGTCGTTCTTTCGGTCACTACCCACAGCTCGTGGCCATAGGTGAGGGTCGGGACGTAGATCGACCGGTAAATTGAGAGCTTCACTTTTACACTCAGCTCTCTCTTCACCACGACGGACCGGTGCAGCGTCCACATCACTGCAGCCGCAGCACCAATCCGTCTGTCGATCTCCGGCTCCCTTCTCCCATCACTCGCAAACAAGACCCCGAGATACTTGAACTCCTCCACTTGGGGCAGAAAGGTAGTGAATCGCTACCTTATTGTGGTGGAGGGGTTTGTGTGTCCCAGGGATCCCAAGGGCTATGTTGTCTGGGGGCTTTTGCCCCCTGGTAGGGTCTCCCATAGCAAATTGGTCCTGGGTGAGGGACCACACAAAGAGCGATTCAGAAGACCCTTATGAAGAAAACATCGAGGGAACAGTTTACCCTGCCCGGGATAGGGTTACTGTAGCTCCGCCCTGGAGCCAGGCCCGGGGAGGGTGCCCGAGGGCGAGCGTCCGGTGGCCGGGCACAGCCTGAAGAGGGGACATGGGCCCATCCTCCCGCAGGCCCACCACCCACAGGAGGCGCCATAGGGGTCGGGTCAGGTGAGGAGCAGGATTTTGAATTCTGGATTTAACAGGAAGCCAATGAAGGGAAGCCAAAACAGGAGAAATCTGCTCTCTCTTTCTAGTCCCTGTCAGTACTCTTGCTGCAGCATTTTGGATTAACTGAAGGCTTTTCAGGGAGTTTTTAGGACATCCTGATAATAAAGAATTACAGTCGTCCAGCCTGGAAGTAATAAATGCATGAACTAGTTTTTCAGCATCACTCTGAGACAGGATATTTCTACCTTTAGAGATGTTGCGCAAATGGAAGAAAGCAGTCTTACATATTTGTTTAATATGTGCGTTGAAGGACATGTCCTGGTCAAAAATGACTCCAAGGTTCCTCACAGTGTTACTGGAGGCCAAGGTAATGCCATCCAGAGTAAGAATCTGCTTAGATACCATATTTCTAAGATTTTCAGGGCCGAGTACAATAACCTCAGTTTGATCTGAATTAAGAAGCAGAAAGTTAGCGGCCATCCAGGTCTTTATGTCTTTAAGACATTCCTGCAGTTTAACTAATTGGTGTGTGTTACCTGGCTTCATGGACAGATAGAGCTGCGTGTCATCTGCATAGCAGTAAAAATGTATGCTATGTCTTCTAATGATGCTGCCTTGGTGATTTCAACATCCATGTCTGCTGTGACTCTAAACTTCTGGTCAAGGACTTTTTAAATATTATTGACTCTTTTAACTTGACCCAGTGGGTTACTGGTCCCACGCATGAAAAAGGTCACACACTAGACTTGGAGCTTTCCCACGGGCTGGATGTGTGCATCACTGAAATGTCTGAGTTGGGCATCTCCGATCATTTTCCTGTGTTGTTCACTGTAACGCTGCGCTGCTCGGTAGATAAGCCGTGCGCCTCAGCGCGTAAAAAGCGAGCGCTTAATGCTCTAACAGCGCCGCTTTTTCTGCTGCCTTTATGGACTCTGGAATAATGAACTCCAGCTGTTAAAGTGTTGAGGACCTTTCGGACACTCTTCGTTCTACCTGCACTGATATTTTGGACTCTATTGCTCCGTTCAGGACTCTGCGCGCTCAGCATTTATCAGAGCTGTGGTTGAATGAACATACGCGCTCCCTCAGACGTGACTGTAGACGCGCTGAAAGGAGATGGAAAAAGGACAGATTGTATGTTTCTCTACAGATTTTAAGGACTTTCTGTCTTTCTTCCCAAGAAGCTGTAAAAACTGCGGTCACAGTTTGTCTTAAACTTAGTGTCAGTAAACAGTCACAGGCCTCAGGTACTTTTTAATGTCCTCAATCGTTTTCTTCGTTCACGTGATAATGTCGGAGTCATTTCTTCACCAAGTATTTGTGATGATGTTTTAGCATTTTTAACAACAAGGTTCTATCTATTAGGGCTCTTGTCTCGCCGACTGCTGCCTCAGATCCGAGTCTTTCTCCTGTGTGCTCAGCTGTCTTAGAGCAGTTTGATCCCGTCTCCCTTAATGACTTGACTGCGGTAGTTTGTAACCTAAGATCATCACACTGCCCCTCTGATTGTCTCCCCCCAACTACTCTTCCAAGGATTGTCAGGTTGGAGATTGGCCTATAATTAGCTAAGACAGCTGGGTCTAGGGATGCTTTTTAAGTAGAGGTTTAACTACAGCCAGCTAGGGATGGGCACCGTTTAGATTTGAAAACCTGCTGAATCAGAATCAGTTGCTGATGATGGCTTTTTTCTTTTACATTAATCATGTATAATCTTAACTCAAAGTGAACATAGACTTGATTGAAGTAACTGTTACGAGTTCAAAATATTGGGGATGGATACAAGAGGGAAAACCAAAATAACAACACTGGTCCGGCCGGGTCAAGTCAAAACAATGATTTTAATGAACACACGTGTGGGAGATGAATACTGCACGCAGACAGCAAAAGATCTCTCCCCAAAAAACATACAACAACAGTTTTGTAAAAATCAGGGTATTAGAACGCCCCCTCATGCGTCAAACAGGTACAATATAATCAATGTTGACAACTTTTGATATAACAAAGGAACATTCTCTCCGTCTCGAGGGCAGGCACTGACTCCCCCTTATCTCCTGGAGCCAACTGTCCCTGTGAAGACACAACATGGCAGCTACAAGGTTCTGCGAATTGTTAGTTGATCTCTGACCTAAACCTGAACTCACTAACTGTGTGTGTGTCTCGACCTCAGCCTTCACTCCGTCTATAAGGACAGAGGCCAACTCTTCATGTGTGCAATAACCTAACTGAAATCATACATGTAATATGTTGAATAAATGCTCTAATCAAACGCCACTATTCAAAGCTTAATAAAGGAATATAAATGAATAAAGGATAACAATAACTGACATAGTATGTGTTTTGTAAGCGTGTTCTTTCTATAGCTCAAGATCCTTAGCACAATAGATTGTTCGGTCGCCGAACAAAGTTTCTGACCCTCCACTAGTTGACCGAGCCCCCCCTCTTTGGCAAGCACAAAAATACAATGCATGTATATAAAAATGATTATCACTGCACCTGTAATAGAAAATGTTAATATGGGATTATGACGATACCTGTAATAGAAGATGTAACATAAGGCCGACAGCCTAAAGAGATTCTTTAATGAGCTAACAATTAATGACGATGATTAAATGAAATAATGACTAATCATTGCAAATGCACACTACTTAAAGTTTGACAAAAGATATAACTGAATAAAAGACCATAAAGAATAACATGATATAAGTGTTTGTAAGCGTGTGCGGCCTTCCAGCTTGAAGTCGCTTTACTCAATGGATCAGCCAGACATCCCGCTGACTGTAGCTTTTAACCCTTATTAACTTGAGCACAACTCTGTAATGAGCACAAAACTGCAATGTGTGAAAATGATCACGGTTACACCTGAAACAAAAGATTATATGATTATACCAACACCTGTGAAATAAAGATTATGGTTATACTAGTTATAACAATCACTGTAATACAAACTTTAATGTAATGTCACTAGCTTCAATAAATGCTTGTTGTATGATTTCTGATGCAATAATAAAATAACAGTAAAATATCCCTTCTCATAACTCAGATCAGCCAATTCAAAATGCTAATTCAATCAACTCTGAGTTTATGGCTAGACTCAGTTTGTTGGCCCTGCACCTTAAAACTATTCCCTGTTTCAGCCCCATAAGGCGGACAGCTGAGCCCTGAGAGAATGGGGCCCCTTTATTCCCCGCTTTGCACTCAAATAGGTTATGATTGTGGATGGAACCGGACCTGCCGGTGAGAGGACCGGAACTCGGGCTTTCCTGGCCCCATCTTTATATATATGTGTATATTTACTCTTTATTCTCTTTCCCCCACAGATTAGGTGTATGTTATAACTTTTAGTGGTTTTTGTTTTTGTTTTTTGGGTTTTTTTGTCTTTTTTTTTGTTTGTTTGTTTTTGTTTTTGTTTTTGTGTTCCTTTTCAGACTTTTGTCTGCGTGTACTGTTAATTTGGAAAAGCACAAAATAAAAAGTTAAAAAAAAAAACAAACTATTCCCTGTTTGTCCCTCATGTTTTTTGGATATTGTTTTCACATCTTATGTCACGGCTAGCGGGGCGAGCCATGTTGAATTTAATGAAGCACCCAAGATGCCGACACTGCTGTGAAGTGAGTGAGCTTTATTGAAACGGTGAAGTGCAGTGGAGATGGCCTGTGCAGGAGCTAAGATAACCTCTACTGAAAAAACTAAAAAACTAACCTGAAACCTTAAACGGAGACACGGGGAGATAACACAGACGAACCGGCAACAAGCAGGAGAAAACAAAGGGCTCATATACACAAAAGAGCCATCAGGGAATGAGAAAAGGGAGACACAGCAGGATTAACTGGACACAACCAGACAAGGGGAAGCAAACTAGACACACTAACGTAGGACATGGCACTGTCAAAATAAAACAGGAAGTGAACACAGAGACACAATACTAACACAGTACAGAGGGAACACAGAAACCAAAACCTCAGAACTAGAAAATCTTAATCAGAATGAAATTGTAACAAAAGACAATAACAATCAAAACAAAAGCACTGAGTCCACAGACTCGGGACAGACATCGGCTCAAACTGTGCTCATAAATATTTTGTAAATCAGACTGTGTAGTTGTGAACTGAGTTTTGTAACATTGTAAAACAAAATATCTGAAAAGTTTATGTTTTTGCGTTCATTGATTTGTGTGTGTAAAAATGTAAAAAGTGTAATAAACATTAGAACTACTTTTGCTGACACAAAGTTTGGCGAGCACTGCAAGTTGTCCCTTTAAACCAGTCACTGATATAAAGAGAGCACCTTGTTCCAGGGCATCTGAGCATGGAGGCAAAGCTTTATGCAGGAGATGGTAAGAGCTGTTGGGACTAAAGAAACTGAGCAGAAAACTACAGACATCTGGAAACTGAGTTGTTAATTCTCAGTGGGATCACCAGGACTAGCAAAGCTTCACCATGACAGTCATCTGATTGACTGAACCCATCCAAACATCACTTCATGGACCTTTAGCTTGTGTCTGTGTGTGGACAGACATAACATGAGCTAATTATTCATTACTCCTCCACAGAGTGGAGCAGGAGAGAGCAGAGGTTTCCACTGGTCAGTCTGCACAGCAACATCAAACACACCTGGACTCTGTGGTTATGGTTTGTAGTACTACGTTTACATTTGTTCTTTTCAGTCACCTCTATGCTGCACTTTGTGGACCAGAGGATTGTCAGTGTGTCCAACAGAAATCAGAGTTTGGGCTCCATGATTTCAGTCAGATTGGGGTGACTGTAGCTCAGGAGGTGAGCAGGTCAGCTACTCGTCAGAAGCTTTGTGAATCAAACCCTGGCTGACAAATGTACTGGGTAACGTACTAAACCCAAGCTGCCCTCTGATGCATCCATCAGAGTGTGAAAGAAAGTATTTAAGCACAGAACAATGTGCTTGGTTGAATGAGGCATGTTGTATAAAATGCTTTGTGTGCACAGAGTATCACAGAGAGCTGTATAAGAACCAGTCCATTTACCACTGGGTAATTCATATAGTCTTCTTTTCCAGCGGCTGGAGGACAACATCACCATGTTTGTGAAGAACGAGCTGAAGAAGATCCAGAAGCTTCTGAGTCCAGATCACCCAGAAACTTTAAAGAGCCAGATGGAGGATGAGGAGATGTTTGAAGGTGAGGATGAAGATGAAAGAAAGAGCTGCAGAGAAGCATTTCTGAAGATCACACTCCACTTCTTGAGGAGACTTAAGCAGCATGAGATGGCTGACCATCTGCAGAGCAGTAAGAGAATTTCTCCAAATACTCAATATGCAGATAGGATTCATCCTTTCAGGGTACAGAAAGGCTGTGATATTTATTATAATTAATTCTTCTGAATTTCTTATTTTCAGAAATATTTCCTTCACTCTGTAAACGTAACCTTAAATCTGCTCTGAAGAAGAAGTTCCAGTGTGTGTTTGAGGGCATCGCTAAAGCAGGAAACCCAACCCTTCTGAATCAGATCTACACAGAGCTCTACATCACAGAGGGAGGGACTGCAGAGGTCAATGATGAACATGAGGTCAGACAGATTGAAACAGCATCCAGGAAACCAGACAGACCAGAAACAACAATCAGACAAGAAGACAACTTTAAAGCCTCACCTGGAAGAGACGAACCAATCAGAACAGTGCTGACAAAGGGAGTGGCTGGCATTGGGAAAACAGTCTTAACACAGAAATACAGCCTGGACTGGGCTGAAGACAAAGCCAACCAGGACATCCAGTTCATATTTCCATTCACTTTCAGAGAGCTGAATGTGCTGAAAGAGGAAAAGTTCAGCTTGGTGGGACTTGTTCATCACTTCTTTAATCAAACTAACCAATCAGGAATCTGCAGGCTTGAAGACTTCCAGGTTGTGTTCATACTTGATGGTCTGGATGAGTGTCGACTTAATTTGGACTTCAACAAAACTAAAATCCTGACTGAAACCACAAAGTCCACCTCATTGGATGAGCTGCTGACATACCTCATCAGGGGGAAACTGCTTCCCTCTGCTCACCTCTGGATAACAACACGACCTGCAGCAGCCAATCAGATCCCTCCTCAGTGTGTCGACATGGTGACAGAGGTCAGAGGGTTCACTGACCCACAGAAGGAGGAGTACTTCAGGAAGAGATTCAGAGATGAGGAGCAGGCCAGCAGGATCATCTCCCACATCAAGAAAGCTCGAAGCCTCCACATCATGTGCCACATCCCAGTCTTCTGCTGGATCACTGCTACAGTTCTGGAGGATGTGCTGGAAACCAGAGAGGGAGGACAGCTGCCCAAGACCCTGACTGAGATGTACATCCACTTCCTGGTGGTTCAGGCCAAAGTGAAGAAGGTCAAGTATGATGGAGGAGCTGAGACAGATCCACACTGGAGTCCAGAGAGCAGGAAGATGATGGAGTCACTGGGAAAACTGGCTTTTGATCAGCTGCAGAAAGGAAACCTGATCTTCTATGAACCAGACCTGACAGAGTGTGGCATCGATATCAGAGCAGCCTCAGTGTACTCAGGAGTGTTCACACAGATCTTTAAAGAGGAGAAACAACTGTACCAGGACAAGGTGTTCTGCTTTGTTCATCTGAGTGTTCAGGAGTTTCTGGCTGCTCTTCATGTCCACCTGACCTTCATCAACTCTGGACTCAATCTGCTGGAAGAACAACAAACAACGTCCATGTGGTCTAAACTATTTGATAAACCAAAACTCCAATCTCTCCACCAGTGTGCTGTGAACAAGGCCTTACAGAGTCCCAATGGACACCTGGACTTGTTCCTCCGCTTCCTCCTGGGTCTTTCAATGCAGACCAATCAGACTCTCCTACGAGGTCTGCTGACACAGACAGGAAGTAGCTCACAGACCAATCAGGAAACAGTCCAGTACATCAAGAAGAAGCTCAGTGAGAATCTGTCTGCAGAGAAAAGCATCAATCTGTTTCACTGTCTGAATGAACTGAATGATCGTTCTCTACTGGAGGAGATCCAACAGTCCCTGAGATCAGGACGTCTCTCCACAGATAAACTGTCTCCTGCTCAGTGGTCAGCTCTGG
This sequence comes from Oreochromis niloticus, assembly GCF_001858045.2. Taxonomy (NCBI): domain Eukaryota; kingdom Metazoa; phylum Chordata; class Actinopteri; order Cichliformes; family Cichlidae; genus Oreochromis; species Oreochromis niloticus. The sequence goes on from NC_031967.2 coordinate 58,139,651, forward strand.
TCTTCATCTTACTGTCATCAGAAAAAGATCTGGATGAGTTTGACCTGCAGAAATACTTTGCTTCAGAGGAGGCTCTTCTGAGGCTGCTGCCAGTGGTCAAAGTCTCTAAAAAAGCTCTGTAAGTTATAAAGTTTTTATTATTTAATTTGGTTGGTATGTTATGGAAAAACACACTGCCATCAACTTCTGTTTTGTTTTTGTCAAAATCACTGTAATATAATCACTGTACCTTTATATACATGTGACTTATATTAATGCTGCTGCCATCTTGTGGCTAAAGTGTAATTATGTTATTGTTATTAGGGAAAACATTTTAGAGTAACATGCCAAATGAGTCAGCACTTTGGCTTTAGCTCAAGAAATCCTCATTTTTATGTCATCAGTTATAGTTGCATGTATTCATTATCATAATTTAACTGTTTAATATTGATGTCTTAAACAGATTTTACGTAAACTAGCAATTATTTTATTGATGTATTAAATACATACATCACTAATGAATTAACTATTTCAGTCATTAATTAAAAATGTACATAATCAATTAAAGAAATATATTAATAATGAATTATCCATTAATTTCATTCAAAATGTTTCATTATTTGTTTATATACAATTCAAATTAGTTAATTAAATAATGTAAGAGATAATGTTGCCGTTTCAGTTTCAGATTCAACTGTACAGTGCTTGTTAGACATAATGTCTTCTAATGTCCAGAAGTCTGTATGATGTGTTTCATAGTTTCTAACAAGCCTTTTAAACTTAAGTTACTGCATTGCTGAAACACCAACATCTGCTTATTGAACAAAAACAACCAAAAGACCACACATCTGATTTTATTTTAATTTTAATAGACTTCCAAAATTATACCAGATAACTGGCCTCAGAATATAATTGAATAAACATGTTTAAAAACGATAACCTAATCCTGTCTTGACAGGCTGAGCTCTTCAGTATCCACCAACAGCATCGTCATGCTGAGTCAGACGTTTCTGCTCCTGGTGGAAATACTCTTCCTCTTTCCACATTGTACCAAATGTTTTTAAATGTTAGTTTCAGTTTAAAATTAAAGATTAAAAAAGTGTAACACATATAAACATCAGATAATTAAGACAAGCGAATGGTTCAGTTGCACATGTGCTCCGCTGAGACATTAAACTTCAGTAAAATTATGCAGTTATGAAACAACTTTAATCTAAAACAAACTGATTTGCTCAGGAGCAAAAACAGTGAAGTAAGTGAGGGTAAGTGAGTGAGCTGTGCTGGTGACTGGATATCAGATTTCCAGTCATTAGAGCAGATAAGTGGCAGAACTATATTACTGAGGTACAAGTTTACTTATTTAATTGATGTCTGTCAATCAATCTATTTAATTTAAATGCAAATAGCCCAAATCCTTATTAAAGCATCAGGTTCACTTATAAAGTATTCTGTAGTTATCTTAGTGTCCATCGCCCTTCCCAACATGGGAATAAAGCAGCTGTGAGAGAATTAAACATTAATGAATCAAAGGTACAGAAGTGGAGGAAGCAAGAAGAATGAGCTGAGTAAAGTTTGACTTATTAAGTTTTGCTTAATGCGCCTTATAATCCAGTGAGCCTTATGGTCTGTAAAATATGGTGCGTTTGCAATACCAATGTTCACAATATTGGAACTAAATTATTTTATATTGACAAACATTAAACTGTGACCGTCACCAGGTAATGTGGGCGTGTTTCCTGAATAAGCAGCAGGTGTTAAACAGCTGACAGGTGAACAGGATGCATGCAGGTAAACTCGAGGGCCCTTCGAGCTGATCGGTGGTGTCGTGAGGAAAGTTTCAGCTCATTATTCATGTTACAGAAACACAGAGGTACGAGACCAGGCAGAAGACTTTCTGATTATTTGTTTTTAGTTAAAATAATTCCATTGTTGTCTAGTGATGGTGTGGTAAAGCTCTGTGAATGAGTCCAATTTTTCTGATCACACAAAGCCTCGTTTAACTGCTTATTATGAAGAACTGACATCTGCTGGTCATTTAATGTTCAGCAGCACTGCTGTGAGAATACCTGCAGGACAGGGGCGATTCTAGGATCAGAGCTTTGGGGGTGCTGAGCACCTGGAGAGCTGCCCAGCCAGGCAAGATAAACTTTACTTGTCACAATGAGACTTGTCACACACGACTGTGTTGCTAAACACGAGTCCAAAATCATCATCAAGTTTGCGGATGACACAACCATCATAGGCCTCATCACAGACAACGATGAGACGGCCTATAGAGAGGAGGTGATGGCACTGTACGAGTGGTGTCTGGAAAATAACCTGACTCTCAACATCAGCAAAACTAGAGAAATGATAGTGGACTACCGGAAACGACCAGTCAGAGAACACCAGCCCATCCACATCAACGGTGTAAAGGTCGAAAGGGTCAGCAGCTTCAAATTCCTTGGAGTCAACATCACCGAGGACTTCTCCTGGACCCTTCACACAGACACTGCTATCAGGAAAGCTCGCCAGCGGCTTTACTTCCTGAGGAAGCTGAGGAAGTTTGTCATGAACGCCAGCATCATCTCAAATTTCTACAGGTGTGCGATCGAGAGCTTGCTGAAGAGCTGCATCACAGTTTGTTATGGAAGCTGCTCTGCCAGCAGCCGTAAATCACTACAGAGGGTGGTGAAGGCAGCAGAGCACATCACTAGCATGAAGCTTCCTGCCATTCAGGACATTTATCTTCAGCGATGCCTCCGTAAAGCACACAGCATCATCAAGGACCACAGCCACCCAGCACATCAGCTGTTCTCCTTGTTACCATCTGGCAGACGTTACAGGAGTCTGTCTGCTCGGACTACAAGACTTACCATCAAGCAACTGAGTGCATTTTTTGGACAGAGATTCTCTTTTAAAGTGTATGTATAATACAGATACATAAAAATACACTCCAAAAATAGAAGAGTCCTTTCAATGTACAAAAGATTAATTATAAAAATTCTAAAAATGGAGGCAACTGTGCCTATGGTACAATGTATGAAAAGATTTACTGCAGATACTACTAATATGGTGCTGCAGAGTTTTTCTTTTATTTAACCTATGTCACCTCACCTTGAGGTTGGCAAATCTATCACTGTTTGGTGGTCAACTCTCTCAAGCAGTTTAACAGTTTCTGTTGTGCCTGTCACTGTTCCCAGTCTGTTTTCTTACCTGGTTCTTCCTGACCTTGTACTTTCTCCTCACATTCCCCTCTTTCCTCTCTCCCTCTTTGGAATGACAATCATACCCAAATAGATTGTATTAGATGAAAAAATTAAATATGAAAAAAATACTATTGAAATCACTAATAAAAAAGTCCTCTCTCAGTGTACTTTCAACCAAAAGGCAAATAACCAAACCACATGTACATCTAATAAAAGATATAAACACTGATCCACAACATAATCCTTTATTGACAGATTATTTGTTCTTACACTTTTACCTGAATGTGGCTCCTTTTTTGAAAAAACTTCCTTATATCCATTATGGCCAGCCATGACCTGGCTCTGTACACACACACACACACACACACATCAGGAGTTATAAGGTTAATGGGAATCCAGTCAGTTAGATAGCAAGTACCTTGGGTTTAATATCGGCACATATGACCAAATAAGCAGCTTCTCTAATTCCTTTTCAAACAGGACAGTGGTAACAACAGCAGGCTACAGATCATTTTAACTATTAGATTTTAAATAGGCTGTATACATTTCAATGGGAGCAACAGGACGGTCAAATGTCGCTGATTTTACTACAGAGCAGGGCGGATTGTAGGGTACCAAACATCGTCGGAAAACACGTTTTCAACACTGCAGGTTACCTGGGTGTAATGTTTTTCAGCTAAAAAGAAACATGGTCTGACTCCTACCATCTATATAAAGAGTAACTGAAGGTTAAATGCAGCTAACATGTCCTGTTTTAAGGCAGGCACTCCACCTCCGCTCCGCTGCGTCTCAGCCACCATTGTTCTGGCAGAAAGGGCTCTAGAGCCAGAGTAGGGGAGAGCCGAGCTGGAACAAACCATTTTGGGAGGGGGGTTTCTATACTTTTGTTGTTAAAATATTACATCTCAACCAAGTACTGTATGCTTTTTATACTTTTTGTTGTGTATCACACAAACACCAAATATTGTCAAAAACTTAAGAAATCTTTGGGGGTGCTTTGATTCATTTTGGGGGTGCTGAAGCACCCCCAAAATGGGCTAAAATCGCCCCTGCTGCAGGATACATACCAGTGGATATGTAAGCACATGCACAGCTGCAGGGCTAGAAGGGCCCAAATGAATTAAATAAATAGATTCTTAAATAATTAATTAAATGTGTCAATAAGTGATTAATTAAATATATTTAAAAATCAATAAATTTTCAATTAATTTATTGGAAATTACATGGCATTAAATCAATGATGTATGTATTTAATTTATTAAGTATTTTGAACTTAATCCATTAATGACATTTAATTAATTATTTAATGATTTCTCATTGATTAATTATTGATGATTAATTAACCCTCCACATGATTTAACCTCTATAGAGATGATATTTTATCTAGATCATGTATTTTTCAAAGGTTCAGACCAGAAAGTTTAACATTATTATTTTTCTCTTTATTGTCTCTCAGATTGAGTGTCTGTAATCTCTCAGAGAGAAGCTGTGAAACTCTGTCTTCACTACTCAGCTCCCAGCACTCTAGTTTGAGACAGCTTGACCTGAGTAACAATGACCTGAAGGACTCTGGAGTGAAAGTTTTGTCTTCTGGACTGAAAAATCCATATTGTGAACTGGAAACACTCAGGTCAGCGTTCTTGAAATGTTCAGTAGATGAGGTTTAGAGGTTTACAATCTAAGGTTTAGATTGACTAATGGCTATTTTTAACTCCTGTTTCATTTTTGGCTGCAATTTCCTGTTTGCATTTAGCTATTTTGCTTTTCTCTAAGAGTATTTGTCATGTCTGCAGGCTGTCAGGCTGCCTGATCACAGAGGAAGGTTGCAAGTCTCTGGTCTCAGCTTTTAGCTCCAGTTCTTCCCATCTGAAAGAGCTGGACCTGAGCTACAATAACCCAGGAGAGGCAGGAGTGAAGATGCTTGAGCAGCTAAGACTGGACACTCTGAGGTATGTAGATGGCCGTTACAGCCACAAACAGTGTCTGATAGATGAGGAAACTGGCTCTGTCTGATTACTTAATGCTGGAAACCAGTGTTATTTGAACAATCACACATATAGGAACATTTTCCCATTCAGGTCTAATATAAACAGTAGATGTCTGTATGGGGTCTCAAGGACAAAATCTCTGTCAGCAACAACGGTGCAGCCTGTTCAAACTGATCTCTGGAAAGGAACTGACATTTTCACTCTTTATTTATTTTAAGTTTCATCTGTGTGCAGAGACCATGTCCAGGACATGTTTAGCCTGGCCCAACTAGAATTAGGGGGAAGTTGTTTCCCCAGCTTAGAAAAACATATTAGTAAAAGTAAATGGATTACTAGGTCACTCAACTTAACTGGCCGCCTACTAAAATGGGCTATTTTGCACTGCTAGTTTGCTGCTTCTGAGCGTTTACTACTGAAACTTGTTTGTGCTAAAACATCAAATTGATCTTCTGGACTTTGTGATAATAGTTAGTAGAAAACAACAGAAAAATAGAATGCAGTCAAAGTGAATTAACTTTGGTCGATCAACCTTGAAATTATAATTATAATAAGAAATAATCATTCCAACAGAAAGCAAAGCTTAAGAAACAAAGGGATGGAGCTGGTGGAGGAAACCGGGTCACTGGTTGGGTGTTAGGCCCAGACTAGTGGGTGTTTTTGACTGTAAAGTGGATGTAGCATTAACAACCACTGGTCCTGTTACCCTGCAGCCTGCACTGCAGGATATGTGTTGCAGCACTGAGAGCTCCAGAAAGAGCCTTCATGGTGGCCCTGCAGCAACCAGCACTTCAGTCAAATGCTGTCAAAAGTGCTCCCAGAGACACTGTTAGCTGTAACGACAGGCGACAGGGTCATCCGGGTGATACCCGCGACAGAGAGGGACAGTCGTTAATAATCAGTGGTCAAGCACCACTTTACTTGCACCGTTTGACTGACAGGGCGGGGTCCCGGCCGTAACCATACAACGTGACTGACAGGTAAGCTTTAAGTAAAGCTGTAAGACGCAAGTGGATACTTAGACGCTGGAGGTGGAGCTTCCTGTCCAGCCGCGGGAAGCGGTTATAAATTAATTAGGGCCTAGAAATTTGACCGCTATCGGAGAGGGCGTTCCCGAAGCGGGTTGATTGACCAGGAAGGGGGGCGAACCTGGGCCTCAGAGGCTTTTAAATTAGTCGAAACGGTAGGATGACTAGTACTAGAGGAAGATGAAGTGAAGATGTGAATATGGTAATGGAAATAATTTATCTTGGCAGTTACTGGCAGTCTTTTGTTATATATAAATGTGTGAATGTATAAGTGAAGTGTAAAATTGTCATTTGGATGAAGGATTAAAGATGCACATTGTTTTGAGAGAAAAGTGTGTGTGAGACGACGAAGTTCAGGGAAGTGTGTAAAACGATGATGAAAGTATTGCGTGAATGATGCGACAAAACTGAGCTGAAAGAATGATATGTGTGGAAAATTGTTAATTGTCCTGATGTCTGAAAGAGCTCTGCTGAGCACGCTGAAGACTGTGATGTGAATGCTTGCAAAACCAAAGAGCTTAGTATATTTAAAAGTGTGTGTGTGTGAAATAAGGGTGCATTGTTTTTGGATCAAGAATTAGCAGAATTACAGAGGGTTTGTAGACTGTAAATATAAAAAACAAGAGTTTGATTTGTCTGTAGAAACAGGAAAGAGAGAAACAGAAAAATATGGGTCTGCGCTGCTGTGTGTGTGAGAGGAACTTTGCATGCCCATAAAAGGAAACTGGTTGATGTGTGTAGTGTGAGATCAGATAGAGGAGACTTGGAAGGAATGTCTTAAGAAAAAGTGATAAAATGAAATTAATTAAATTCTTTAGTGTGTTAATACAGGTGGACTTCTCTCAACCTGGAAACTTGAGTACAGCGGCAAAATGATAGATTAACAGAATTGGGAGGAAAACAGGCTTTGGCTTCAAATTTGACAGCTTCACCTCTCATTGTCTCCTTATCCTGAGAAGAAGCTTAAAGGACAGTCGATCTCCTGATGAAGATGAAGACAGACAGAACATCGTGTACTGGAAGAATTAACAGCAGGCAAAAAGACAGTGCAGCTGAACTATAACACTGAAGACTCCAGAAGCAGCATGTAAGAAAACACGTGATGGAACATGCACGGTGATTTACAGGCTGGGCAGTTGAACAGTGGGATAAATAATTGTGTGGAAGCACTGGACACTGAGTTTCATATTTGCCATGCTTGGAGTAATCCTGAAAGAAAAGACTGAAAAGATCAAGAGAGAAGCAGTGGAGAGAAGAAACAGCTGATTTGGGCCTGTGTTGATCTGCGAGGCCACACAGGAAACTGTGAGAACAGTGAGAGGTGAACCTGGACGTCATATAGTGAATGCATATGGGAAAACTGGATCGAAGGCTGAACTCATGAAGGTTTAGAGATGTCCACCACATCACAACAAAGAGGTAAACAAAAGGTAAAAATAAAGAGAGAAATTAACTAACAATTACATGAATGAATAGAAAACACACAATACAAATTGTTACATGAAATTATTTTTGGAGAGAATCAGAAGCGAGATAGTTTGAATCCACAGCTCAGTGCAAAGAGGCACGAGTTAAACCTGATGATAAAATACATATGCAATGAAGAAACAGCTTACACTCGATTAACATGACCACATAAACGCAATGAAGAACACGCCTACACTATCAAGGTGAATACATGAAATAAATTGGTATTTCTGGCCGGAAAAAGAGAAGTGGGTCGTTTAAGCACTCATGATAATAATGAAAATGTCTCAGTTTTGTTATTTTTAGGTGCAAAGACCTGGATCAATTTTCCACATGCAGCGGTCAGAAGAAAGTTATAGGTTAACATCACTGGCGTCACTAATTCGGACATGAGAGCTCTAACTCCTGGCTGAAGACAAGGAATGCTGTTATTTAAGGTGGGAAATCTAAATTTGGGTTAGCAAACCTGGGAAAGAGAAAACTGACTGCTTAAGTGGGAAAATTGTGAAGGAGTCTGAAACACTGCAAAAAGAAACATATACAACATCACACACACAAACAGAAAATGCATTAACCTTACAAATACAAGAGAGCTCATGAGGATCAGACAGCATGTTGAGCATGTGAGTGTGTTTATCAGTGTTAAAATAGTGTGAGTTTAACACACTTAAACCCTGAAGTCGAGGAATGACTCAGGAAGTTCCGTGATGAGGGAGTGACGTTGGTGAAAATGAAAAGTGAATAAAAGTTTAAAGTAGTTTTAAAATAGTGAATTGGAAGTGCTCCTGTGTCGACTGAGCAAAACAAGTGATTACTCCAGGAAGAAAAGAAAAGAATTTAATAATGTGGTGAGATTTAAATATGCCTTTCTCTTGTCACGGCAACTTCTTGAGATATGACTCAGGATGCAAATGAGCTGAAATGAGTGGTGACAAAGAAGCTTCCTGTTTGCTGTGTGACTGAGGCGTCAAATGGAGGAAGCAGAGAATCACTTGGTGAAATATATAATGGTAAAGTAACAGGATAATTAAATAAGGTGGTCAGGTCTGTTCAGAAGTGCAGAGTTGGACAAGAAATGTATAATTTAGTGATGATACATTGTTATAACGGGTTTATATCTTATGCTAAATCTAAGTATGTTAAAGTGCTTAAAGGGGAACATTATTGTGTGCAAATTGTGGCTTTTAACAAGATTTTTTGTGTATTTAGCAGGTGAAGTTATGTCATTTGACCTCAGACTCTCAGGACGCTGTGGAATCTGAGGCCAACCACTAGATATGATGTGGGGAAAATGGACAGAGGGAGCGAGCTGAAGTCTGATTTCAGACTATGTAAGTATTAATTAAACCAAGAGTAGGGCGAAACTTTGGTGGCCCTGAAGTTCTAATCCCAATAACATATCGATAGATTAACAAGTGAAATTTTTCTGTGTTTAAGATTTTTGGGGTTGTTGTTTGAGTGATGGGTGGATTCTGTCAGTTAGGTTTGGGCTGTTTTTATTTTAATAGAGGGACTTTTATTAAACATGGACATGTCTAGAATTGGGCCCTTTAAAATTGTAACAGTGCACTTAGAGAAAACCTGTCAGGTGATGATGTTTTGTGTTTTGATGAGCTAATCATCAGCTCTCTTTTTTCATGATTTTTTTTTGTAAGCAGGCCTGCAACAATTAATTAACAGCGCTGAAATTTTTTTAAATCCTAAATCCTAATCCTAAAAGGATTGCTGCGTGTCAATCCAGACCAAAACTGATAGACAAGTGTTTTTTCTTTTGAGTGACTGCGTGTGAGTGAGTGGGTGACTGGACTGTGACTGGACTGTGACTGGACCAACGTTACCATGAATAAAGGGGAACAAACAGTTGACTAAGTTGGGGAGAGAAAGGGGATGCTTTGCTTTGCTTTGCTTTGCTTTGCTTTGCTTTTGCCAGGAGCAGGAGGAGTGGAAGACATCATTTTGGGGATGCTGATTTTGGGTTGCTGGTGTTTGCTTTAAGTAAAGTCTGTGTTATTGACGGGGTTTAGATTAGGGAACTAGAATATATTGTTGGGAAAATGCCAAATGCTAAAGGGGAGAAACTTTTTGATATAATTCATGTTACCACTAACAAAATAGGCCGCTGTACAAGTGAATTACATTTTATATAGGAAAATAATTACAACCAAAGTAAGATTTATGAGTCACATAGGGGATTGCTAGACTTTTCATATAAAATGCAGTTATAGAATAACAAACAAGGTTTTTTCCTTTAAAGCAGGAGCAAAGTAAGGAAAGCATATCTATTTTGGTTAAGTCTGGTAAAGTATAATTAGAATGTACTGTTACATTAAGAGGAGCAAAATGAAATCAAAATATGCTGTATCAAGAACATGTTATAACACAGGAAATGTTAGTTTTAAAATGAAGTTAGTGTTAACACACAGGTGTTGTTTCTAGGCAGCTTTTAGCTATGATAAAACTTACGCATAAGTAATTGATTTTATTAGGGATGCACCGATACCGATACTGGTATCGGGTATCGGGGCCGATACTGTAAAATGTGTGCGTACTCGTACTCGTAAAAGTTAACCGATACCATGAACCGATACTAATGTAGCCCGAATTTGGGAGTAGATACTCATAATTCCCATGGACTTGAACGCCACGGTAACATAAGGTGTTCACAGTTATGTGATGTAACTGTACCCTGAATTTAATTTGCCCTGTAATATGTCACAAGGTAAATACAGGTAATTAGAGCAATCAAACTGTTATGTTAATCATAAAAGTATTATTTTATGGTATGTAACTCTGAAGGGAGTTAAAATATTGTTCAGAGTTCTAATTTTCTGGAGGCCCGTGAAGGTAGCATAAAACGGGACCTGTGTATCTGTTGCAATGGAGGAGGAGAAGAGAACGGCATGGAGAGATGCACGAGGTTAGCTGAACCAAAGTGAGAGACTCGGCTAGTTTTACTGAGGTTAACTAGCACAAAAGAGTGTGTGACTAGAAAGCTAACCGTGTGGGAGCTTCGCAACAGAGTGTGGGTGAAGTGACTTTTTGTTTCAACGGTCGCACCACCGTGGAAAACTGTGTTTCCAGCTACGATCGCCGAGGCTAAAGGCTAGCCCGGACTGCTTGGCTGCACCACGGAGGCAGCCGTTATGGACTGTCGGAGAGCTGGACAGTGACTGGCTAACGCGCTGTAGCTGAGACAGCATCGGGTCCGCAGGGAGTGGATTTAGTGTGGGACTGGTACACGGCGACCTACCGAGCAACGGAACTGTAAGTCAGACTTTTGTGCTCTTACTGGGGAGAAGAGGATTTTTCTCCATCGTCCAGCGTGAGCAGCAAACAGGCCTGCAACAAGTGTGAATGTGAGTGTGTGTGGGGCCCATGTGTGAATATTGTATGTTTAGTGGAGTTATATAACGTGTTTTGGAGTGTATATTAGTGAGTCACTTACCAAAAGGTGATAACATAAGTTGGGTTGTTTAATATAATTTGAAAGGGAATTATTTCATTTATACAGTGTATTTCATTTGGTTAAGGAATTGGAATATCATTTGAGTTTAAAAAAGGGATGTGTTGTACAGTATTTGTCTCTGCCCTTACGTTCAGTAAACGTTTCGTTTGTGTTAAAGAGTTGTCTGGGGTCGTTTCTTTACTGCTGGTTAAGTTTAACTTGTGTGTGGTAGAAGTATCGGATTTTGTACTCGGTATCGGCAAGTACTCAGATCCAAGTATCGGTATCGGATCGGTTTGAAAAAATTGGTATCGTTGCATCCCTAGATTTTATGCTTAAACTTAATCGATTAAAGTGTTTGTTTTCTATTTGATCTTTTAGTAGAATAAGCGGTTCTAATGATTTCCTTGTAATCTGTTGTGAAAGGTGCCAGGGTGTAAGAGGTCAATGAATATGCTTGCAGAGAAAGATAACATGTGTTGTGACTTGTAGATCAGAGTTAAAGCACTTGCAGAAGGGACAGTTTTGTGTACAGGATGTTGATAATCAGATAAGAGAGAAGAGAGCGAGCAACAGGAAGCACCTGGAGGGACGTGAAAGCGGCGCTTTAAGTGTGTTAAAGGTGTTAAAATGTTGTTACATTGAAGAACATATATAAATATATATATAAATAAAAGTCAAAAACATAATTAGGTTCATGCTTTTGATTAGAGAGTCCTAAACATGATAGGTTGGACCAAGCTGGAATAATTAAGAGACCAACTGATGAACATAATAAGGTAAGGAGGCGTAGTAGGGAAAGGTGTTTTGTTTCCTTTGCAGGAGGTTTTGGGACCACAGCAACCACAGGGGTGGCCAGACTCCAGGGAGCACCGGATCGAATGGACCCACCAGAGAGGGGCACCCATAAGAAGCACAGAGCACCACAGTCGAATAAGATTTGTTGTTTAGGAGATTAGAAGCTTATTAAGATAAGATAAGATAAGATGGCCTTTATTAGTCCCACAGGTGGGAAATTTGTTTTGTTACAGCAAAAGTGCAAAGTTATGTAGCAGAAATTAGAAAACACTGGAATGCAATAAAATACAATAAAATAAAATAAAATACTATATACAATAGAATAAAATAGAATAGAATAATATATACAATAGAATAAAATAGAAATACAAATACTATATACAACTGAGTAGGAAAATACAAAAACACAACTTCGTCAGAAGAAGAATTGCACGTATAGCAGTCTTATTGCACATGTGTGGGTTTGTGTGTTTGATCAGCTGCAAAAGTCTTTATTGTAGAGTCTGACAGCAGTGGGGAGGAAAGACCTGCGAAATCTCTCCGTCCCACACCGTGGGTGCCGCAGTCTCCCACTGAAGGAGCTGCTCAGTGCTGTCACAGTCTCATGCATGGGGTGGGAGATGTTGTCCAACAGGGATGACAGCTTAGCCACCATTCTCCTGTCACTCACCACCTCCACTGGGTCCAGAGGGCATCCCAGAACAGAGCTGGCCCTTCGGATCAGCCTGTTCAGTCTCTTCCTGTCCCCAGCAGAGATGCTGCCGCCCCAGCAGACCACACCATAAAAGATGGCTGAGGCCACCACAGAGTCATAGAAGGTCTTCAGGAGTGGGCCCTCCACTCCAAACGACCTGAGTCTCCGCAGCAGGTACAGCCTGCTCTGCCCTTACCTGTAGAGGGCGTCTGAGTTATGAGTCCAGTCCAGTTTGTTGTTCAGATGAACACCAAGGTACCTGTAGCTGTCCACAGCCTCGATGTCCATACCTTGGATGTTCAGTGGTTGCAGTGGAGGATGCTTGTGCCTGCGGAAGTCTACCACCAGCTCCTTGGTTTTACTGGCGTTGATCTGGAGGTAGTTCAGCTGGCACCAGTCCACAAAGTCTTGAGTCAGTCCTCTGTACTCCTTGTAGTCCCCATCAGTGATGAGGCCGACTATTGCAGAGTCATCAGAGAACTTCTGCAGGAAGCACTGGGTGGAGTTGTGGGAGAAGTCTGCAGTGTAGATGGTGAAGAGGAACGGAGCCAGAACCGTTCCCTGTGGGGCCCCCGTACTGCAGACGACCCTGTCCGACACACAGCCCTGAGTCCTCACATACTGTGGTCGGTCGGTGAGGTAGTCCAAAATCCAGGTAGTGAGGTGATGGTCCACTCCAGAGTTCTCCAGCTTGTCCTTCAGAACCGAGGGAAGAATGGTGTTGAAGGCACTGGAGAAATCAAAGAACATGATTCTCACAGTGCTCCCAGCGGTCTCCAGGTGAGCGAGGGAACGATGTAGGAGGTGAATGACGGCATCATCCGCTCCAATGCCAGGCTGGTAGGCAAACTGAAGTGGGTCCAGTGATGAGCTCACAAGGCGCCGAAGCTGAGCCAGGACCAGCCGCTCCAGGGTCTTCATCAGGTGGGATGTCAGAGCCACCGGCCTGTAGCTGTTGAGGTCCTTGGGACGTGAAGTCTTTGGCACTGGAACAACACAGGAAGTTTTCCAGAGCTGTGGGACTCTTCCCAGCCTCAGGCTCAGGTTGAAGAGGTGCTCCATCACACCACACAGTTGGTCCGCGCAGGACCTGACGACCCTCGAGCTGATGCCATCTGGACCTGCTGCCTTCTTGGCTTTAATCCTCCTCAGTTCCCTCCTAACCTGGGTGGTTGAGAGAGACAGGCTGGAGCCTTGTGTTGAGTGTGTATTGGATGCTGTTGTTGGGGGTGGGGAGGAGTGAGCAGGGTGAATAGAGGAGGTGTGAAGTGTCTGAGGTGTCAGAGGTGGAACAGCAGCAGTGGGGGTGGGTGAGTCTGCAGCCGATGTTGGAGACTGCCTCATGGCTGAATCAAATCTGTTGAAGAAATGATTCAGTTCATTTGCCCACCTCACATCCCTCCCAGGCAGAGAGTTCTGATGTTTGTGGCCTGAGATGGTTCTGAGGCCTCTCCAGACTTCACCAACATTGTTTTGCTGAAGCTGGTTCTCCATCTTCTGCCTGTAGCTGTCCTTCCCATTCCTTATCAGTCCCCTCAGCTCTCTCTGCACCCTTTTCAACTCCTCTTTGTCTCTGGATTTGAAGGCCCTCCTCTTCTGCTTGAGGACAGCTTTAATTTCTGAAGTAATCCAGGGTTTGTTGTTGGAGAAACACCGTACAGTCCTGGTAGGTACGGTGTTATCCACACAGAAATTAATATAGTCAGTAATGCATGTAGTAAGGCTGTCGATGTCCTCTCCGTGGTCGTCACAGATCACCTCCCACACAGTCGACTCAAAACAATCCTTAAGAGCCTCCTCGCTCTCCTCCGACCATCTCTGCACTGTGCGGGTGGCTGGTGGCTCCCTGCGCACTAAGGGCTCATACACAGGGACAAGGTACACCAGGTTGTGATCAGATCTGCCTAGGGGAGGGAGAGGTGATGAACTGTATGCCTCTTCAGCATTGGCATACAGTAAGTCCAGTGTTTTATTGTCTCTGGTTGGGCAGGTCACATACTGGGTGAAGGTGGGCAGTGTGGAGTCCAGTGAGGCATGATTGAAGTCCCCTGATATTATGAGAAGGGCTCTCGGAGATTGTGTTTGCAGTCTGCTGACCACTGAGTGGAGAGAGTCACAGGCTGCATCCGCGTTGGCCCGAGGGGGGGACATACGCTGTTATCGCGATAACATGCGAGAATTCCCGGGGCAGGTAGTATGGACGCATGCTAACGGCTAACAGCTCAATGTCTCTGCTGCAGAGTTGTTCTTTTACAGTGATGTGCCCAGGGTTACACCGTCTGTCATTCACAAACAGGTTAAATGTGAGCATAAAAGTAATGAAGAGTAATGAGAGCAACTTTAGTAATAGTTTTCAGGATTTAGGTAAATTGTCCAAGGAATAGTGCTAAGACTGGATTTATGTTACCCGAAGAGGGGGTGTGGTCAAAAATAGAAATTAGAAGTGGGTTTAGAGCTTGATTTATGGGTGTGATTTGTTTCGTTACATTCTAGTTATTATTTTCATATGCAAGTAAATTTAATGGGATAAATTAGGGTTTATGACGTCTTTTAGAAAAAGACGAAAAGGGGAAACTGTTGAGTTTAAATTTATAATCTTAAATGTTTATATGCTGATTATATTGCTTTATAAGAAAGGCCCAACTCTTAGTACAGTTTGTGCCGACAGGATTGACAGGAAATTACATGCTTTTGCAGGCGGAAAGTGAAACTAAGCAGAGTGTCTGATCGAAACTTAAAGTATGTGTGACGTCTAGATGGAGTATATAAATATAACTAGGCTTCCTGTTTGTGCTTCAGACCTGGGGTTTTGTGTGCGTGTTCAGGTCTCCATATCCGGACATGTAAAATAAAGATCATTTTTAAAGTAAAAGGACCACTTCTGAGCTGTGTCTTCTTTGGCTGTAAAGAATGCAAAGAACTGGGATTTAATACCATCAATGATCAAGAATTGTGTCATTTAATTCAGGGTTTCCCTGTATTATTGTTCGATATCATTTCTGAATAAATAAATCAAGATGACGAGCCTTTAAATGCACTTATGTTAGTATAAATATACAAAAATAAAAGATAATTTTCCTGTTAGGAGAATAAGAAATAAATATATTCATCACATGCATCAAATCACAACCTCCTCCTGCAAGAGTGCAGCATTGTGATTGGTTGATGCTGTTTCCATCATTTATGTTTGTTTACCTTCAACAAATTTGCTCTACAGAGCATTTAATAATAAGAAGGATTATTAATAAACATCTTTTTCTGCTGCTTTTGGTGGAGTGAAACAATAACTCCTATCTCCAGAGGTCCACAGGTCCACTGGCACCTGGTCCTAACTTCACCCATGTCTGCACCCTCAGACATCCCACTGTGGAGGCATCCTGGCCTGGACCAGTGGCTGCCCTTGTGAGACAGACTTTATGGTCACAAACAGCCCTAATCTGAGAATGAAGGCTCCTTTACATAGAAAGCAGTATGTGGTGTGATGACCGCTGCATTAGCTCAACATATGTGATGCACTGGCTGCTGCACTCTACCTGTACTGGATCAGTTTTTGTAGCCAGTCCCAGTCTTTACATGTAATATGCACCCACTCCCTGACAGCATGAATGTCACAGTGTGTTGAACCTTGACTGTGGCACATGTCAATGCTCCCTGGACATCGTGCTTAATAAAGGAGATTAAATGTGATGTGATTATGAGTTTTGCTCTTTTGAAGCTTAAACATTTATGTGTCAAAATGTTGGACTGTTCCTTTATCAGTGTGTAACAGTGTGTGTATGAGAGCCATGTAATGTCCATGTGTGCATGCTAACTGTGCTGCTCTGACCCCTCCTCCTTTCAGGGTGGAGCCTGCTGGAGTCCGATGGTTGAGACCAGGTCTGAGGAAGTGTAAGTGTGTTTTTAATGGGATTCATGAAAACAAAGCAGCACACATTCAACCATCTTCATCATGTCAGGAGTCATCATCAAAGGGTCAATCAATGAACAGATGATGGATCAATAACTGCAGCTGGATTGTGTTTGTTCTCTCCATCAGATTCCTGTCAACTCACAATCGACACAAACACAGTGAACACAAAGCTCCAACTGTCTGACAACAACAGGAAGGTGACACATGTGGAGGAGGTTCAGTCATATCCTGATCATCCAGACAGATTTGATGTTTATCAGCTGCTGTGTAGAGATGGTCTGACTGGTCGCTGTTACTGGGAGGTCGAGTGGACGAGGAGGGCTTGGATATCAGTGAGTTACAGAGGAATCAAAAGGAAAGGAAGGAGTGATGAGTGTGTGTTTGGTGGAAATGATCAGTCCTGGAGTCTTTGCTGCTCTGAATATTATGGTTCCTATGTGTGGCACAATAAACGAAGAACATCCTACTCTTCCTCCTCCTCCTCATCCTCTGTCTCTAACAGAGTAGCAGTGTATGTGGACTGTCCTGCTGGCACTCTGTCCTTCTACAGAGTCTCCTCTGACACAGGGGCGGATCTAGAGAAATTTTCTTAGGGTGGCATGAGGGTGGCAAAGAAATCAAATGGGGTGGCAAAATCGAAGCCCTTTTTTTCATACACATATGCAGGTGGTTATATATGGTTAAAATAATCCAAATGCAGTAAGTATACACGTTTTTCATATAAATAAAGTCTATAACTTAATTATTGTCTGTAGCCCACATAATTAAACACTTTAGTTACATAAAACATGTAAGTTTTGATGTTATGTACTGTATAGCCTGTATGATAAATAAATATGGAGCCCAATAAGTATAAAATCCAGAAAGCTACACAACATGGGGCGGTTCATTTACAAACACAAGTCTAACTTAAGTTTCACAGTTTTTTGTTAGAAAACAATCACATTGTTACAGCTTAAATTACACAAAATGTCAGAAATCTGCACTGTCATGAACAAAAATTTAAACCTAATTTTTCATGATTTGTTGGATTCACTCACTGAGGTCTGAAATACAAGTTTTGACTTCTTTTGAGTTTACGTTTGTATTTCACCCTCAGATTGTTTCTTTTTATTTTCCTCCTTGCCTTGTTTGGTATCTTTTCAGCTCAACTGAATTTAGTTGTTTTTTCACTGACATACTGCATTAGTATCACTGATCTGAAATCACACAAAGAACTTAAAATCCTAGTAGTATTTTTTACTGTAAAAAAACCACAGACATGTTGAGTAAATTTTTATAACTTGAAATGCAAACATAAAATGTACATTTTGTAAACAGATACAACTATTTATGTAAAAATGCAGCCAATACACCTGACGTTTTTTTTTCTCATTTTGTATAAGAATTTAAAAATATTACTAAAACTAAAATGAGAGAACAATCAGGTGTGGCAATAAGATGCCCCACAAATGATGTGTGCCAGTAAAAAACAGTTTGTCCACCAAAAGACAGAAGAGCACAGGGACAAACCTGCAGGCCTGACAACAGCAGGTGTATCACTCCACTGGTTTTCTACTGACAGTGTTTACAAATGTGCCTCTGTGACATTCATTAGTGCCCTCACTGACACACAAAACAAAACAACGACTACACAACACAACACACTAAGTATACACTCCACACTAAACGTCACAAATCTCCCACATCTAAAAACTCTCTCTCTCACTTGCTCGCTCTGTCTCGCTCCCGTTACCGTCACTCCCAAAACTTTTCCCTTTTCCTAAACCAAATCCCACGTGTTGACTTTTTTTAAATTGGTCGATTGGTACATTTTTCCACCGACAGGAAAGAGGTGGCTTTTTCCCTTTCTTTACTGTTTTCGTGCTGTCCTTAGAAAACGCTTAAAACCCAAACACGACGACAGTATTTAGAATGGTAAATGGACTGATTCTTATATAGCGCTTTTCTACTCTCCCAGAGTACTCAAAGCGCTCTATACAACATATCACATTCACCCAATCACACCCATTCACACAAGCACTTTATCTGTACTTAGTGCTTTTTCTAACTACATTCACACTCCGATGGATGCATCGGAGAGCAACTTGGGGTTAGTATCTTGCCCAAGGATATTTGACATGCAGACTGGAGGCGCCAAGGATTGAACCACCAACCTTCCGATTAATAGGTGACCTGCTCTACCTCCTGAGCTACAGCCACCCCATTAGAAAAAATTAGAAAAAAGTGTGGCTTATATATATCATCATAACTGTGGATTTACTGGCCTGTAATTAAAATTAAAAAACTTTGAAGTCCGAACTTTCAATACGGGCTGAAACAGAGACTCAGCGTGGCTGCAGCTTGTTGTTGTCAGCTTACATCAGTCATGTGATTTGGAGGTGCAGCGTGTCCGTGGACCACGAGGGTTAATAACACTCACCTTCCTTCCATTTCCAGAGTGTAACATCCACCCACCTGTGTAAAATCCGAAATTCCCATGGTGTTGTTCAAAATGTGCTCTGGCACAATCATAAACATCGCTTGTTACTGAAAACAAGAAAAAAGCCATCCTGCTATGGGCTGAACCATTTGTTACTGGTGGAGGGGGGAACACTATGCAATATATTCAGTTTTAGCATTTATATTCACTGTTGACTGTAACTACGCTCAAACTGTTAATGCTATCTTATTTTAATAAACAACACTGTCATATGCAAAACTGGGGTGGCACTTGGGGTGGCAAGGGATCATTTTAGGGTGGCACTTGCCACCCCATGCCACCCTTCTAGACCGCCCCTGCTCTGACACTCTGATCCACCTCCACACCTTCAACGCCACATTCACTGAACCTCTTTATCCTGGATTTGGGTTCTGCATTCAGTGTTCCTTTACATTTTGGCAAAGAAGTATGTATCAGCAGTTAAAGGACATTAAAAAGTAGAGAGGCAATTTTGATGTCAGTGACTCTGTGTAGTTAGTCTGACCTGTTAGAGAAACAGGTCAGTCTGTACATGTCTGTGTCTTTCACTCTGAAACACATGATGAGATTCATGGATTCAGTCAGTTGATGTTTTAAACTAAACGATTCACAAATTCTTATTCAACACAAGTTTGGTGAGCAGCAGGGCTCATCCTGATTTTTGTTTTTGTGCATTATAATGATGAAATAACTTTGTCATGTCTGTGGTGGCCTTTGGAGAATTAAACCATCCTTTAGAAACTAGATATAAATGTCATATTTTCCAACACTGATTTTTTCTGTGTTTCAGACGCAATGAAAAGATAAAGAACAGTCTGTAAATCATAAGTTATCAATTCAAATGATTATTAAAGCCACAAGAGAAGCTTCCTGTTATTTGTACCACTCACCTGGTCATGTGATCCAGCTGTGCAGCCAATCATAACTGACATCACTTTCTACTTTGATATTTCCATGGTGAATGGACTGATTCTTGTTTAACACGTTCATACTCTGATGGATGCATCGGAGAGGGTTAGTGTCTTGCTCAAGGATACTTTGTGTGCCAGCTGAAGTAGTCAGGGATTGAACCACCAACCTTCTGATCATTAGATGCCTTGCTCTATCTCCTGAGCTACAGCATCATCAAAGCTCTTTCTTAAATCCTCTCTGAGAGGAGCTCAAACACGAGGAGGAGACGAAAGTGAGGGAAGAGAGTGGACTCATTAGTAAAATGAAAAACAGCCAGCATGATGTTTAAGACAAGTGAGGTAACAGAAATACTATATATGGCAGTGGTCACCATGGCAACATCAATGTCGGTTGCTACGTATTGTATTGATCCTGATCTGTGAGCCTCATATCAGGATATGCTGTTGTTTGTATTTGTTTTCATTGTTACCATTTTTGTGTCTTTTTTAACAAACTACTTTTATCTTGCCATCGTTTGTCAGAGAGTCAAACTAAATTTGGTTCATCTTTCTACAATAAAAACATATCTTCATCTTAATTATTGTACGTGCAGAGTTGTAGTTACTCACAGTGACCACTGGAGGCATGTGATCCTGATAGTTTCCCTGGAAGCGTCCAGTTCATCCACATTAATGAAGCTGTTGGTGATTAACGCTCATCTGTACAACTTTAACAACAATATTAAACATTTAATCGCTCTACAAACAGTTTGATGTATAAACTGTGTCTTAAAGGGTCAAAGTAAACGTCACATTGAAAGCAGATTTCACTGTAATGTACTCTGTTTGAAATATTCCAAATATAATCTGGCTTGGTAATGATTTACTCATATATTGTCCACGCAGACTAAAGCAGTAGGAGATGAGATGGAAAACAATTAGAAGAATCTTTACTCTTTAATGTCACAACTTCCTGTTCCTCTTTGTATGTAACATAACAACATACATGATACAGCTGCAGCAGCTGAGGCGAGGAGAGAGGCAGCAACAAGAAAACTGGAAGAAGGAGACCAACAACACCACCTGTGGAAATCTTTCCCCAATCAAGCGTCATCATATCAGCATTTCATCAAAAGCACACATGCTCCGACCTGACAATGCAGAGGTGTGGCAAAATCATTGAAATCATTTATGAAACAAATGAGTGCATCAAAAATAAGAGTGGAGCTGCAATGAAAGAGAAGTGAACTTTCTTCAGTTAACACAAAGTTTTCCCTGACAGGTGACATTTAATTAAAGTGACTTTATTGTTGTGTTTGTGGATATATGACTGACCTTAATTATCCATAAAATCATCACATTCTCTGTAAGATTAAGGTCGACTATTGTACAGTGTATATTTTAAAGTAAAGGCTTTAAAACCAAGTAAATGCTGAAAGTACAAACGTCACTAATGTCACATAACTTTGCCGACATGTGGCCAACAGTAATGTTTTAATGTTCTTCATTATTAAACATTTGCACATAAATAAGTGACATAATATTCAGTACTTACTTTAAAAGTTTACTCTTCCGCCGTTTTTTTCGGCAAAATTATCCACACCCACCGCCGCGCTATGAAGTCTGGGATATGTTGGGCCACGAAGTCTACACCGCCACATCCTTAAAATTCAGGGAAATGAAGGACGCATTTGAGGGCCGCATTTCGAGCAGCCTTTGAATTGGGACAGCCTTTGTCGCGTCGCTGTGATGTAATCGGCCTTAAAATGCGCCCTTTAAGGCTGCAAACCCTGAATTGGGATACAGCCACTATGTGTTAATAGACCTCTCTGCACTGAATCATACTTGTTATTAATCTCTGTCTCTCTTCCACAGCATGTCTTTGTCCTGTTTTCCTTCTCTCACCTCAACCAATCACAGCAGATGGCCCCGCCCCTCCCTGAGCCTGGTTCTGCCGGAGGTTTTTTTCCTTCCCACTGTGACCAAAGTGCTTGCTCATAGGGGGTCATATGATTGTTGGGTTTTTCTCTGTATCTACTGTACAATATAAAGATTTGACGCTATATAAATAAAACTGAATTGAATATTTGATTAAAAATATATTAAATATCAATCGTGATGTACAGCGGGTAAAATAAGTATTGAACATATCACCAATTTAAATATATTTGTAAATGTGCTATTGACATGAAATTATCACTAGATGGTGATAACACTGTCCAATCATCAAATGCAAAGAAATCAAATGTTACGTAAAGCAGTTTCACCCCGGTTCTTTTTATTCCTCGGGCATTCAGAGACAGCACCGGACTCAGTAGTCATTTTACAAAAACCTTTATTCATCTTCAGTTACGCATGCATCTTCTAGAAGAGGAGATGTGCAAGGCCGGTGTCCCTCTGCAGATCTCCCCTTCTTTGTTTGCAGTGTTGGGAAGGTTACTTTTAAAATGTATTCCACTACAGAATACTGAATACATGCCCCAAAATGTATTCTGTAACGTATTCCGTTACGTTACTCAATGAGAGTAACGTATTCTGAATACTTTGGATTACTTAATATATTATCCTGCTGTTTACAACTACGTGAATGTACTATTGCTGTGATTTATTACTGTTACTGAAGGTCCGCGGCTCCGAACCGTAGTAAAGGGACCTCTGGCTAATACAGTGGGTTCCGTGTCGGGCTGGTAGCCGAAAAATAGCTTTACTTTGTTGTCTGGGTCACTTTGCTTGCCAGAGACAGAGAGAGGCCTTGAAAGGCTGCTCCAACGGAACTTATTTTTTCCGGAGGAAAACACGAACACAGTGTACAGTTGAGTCTTAATAGCTTACTTACAAATGGGCTCGTCAGGCACTCTTCTTGGCTGCAGTGGTTATTATTATATTTACATGCTTCCAGCTCCCGTTTTTGCTCCGTGACAGCTCGGACTTTTCCTTTCTCTCCCTCCCTCGCTCACAGACACATAACGTGTATGGTAGTCCATTCTTCCTGCAGCACGGACTACACTGCCCATGAGGCTACATTCTTTAGGGCCATGCCTGTAGCATTCTGCCTATTAGCTTAGCACAACAACAACAACAAAAAAGCGCTCTCTCACCCAGGAAACACGCAGAGAGAGAGCGTCACCCTGTAACCATGGCAACCGTAACGCTGCCGCCTGGAACAACAGAACATAGCTGTCAAACAAACCCAAACAGTCCTGACCCGCGATAATATGAAACAGGAAAGTACCGCCGTGTAATCCATTTATTTCAGCAAAGTAACTGTATTCTGAATACCACCTTTTAAAACGGTAACTGTAACGGAATACAGTTACTCATATTTTGTATTCTGAATACGTAACGGCGCTACATGTATTCCGTTACTCCCCAACACTGTTTGTTTGTTACAACCACTCTTATAGAAGCGACCCCATCGTACAACCCCCATGGTGTGTTGCAAACTCTGTTTGTGCATGTATGTGCGAGCAAGTGAGTGCCTGTGTGTGAGAACTACAGGCTTGGAATGCATGTGTTTGGGCTCCTTGCATGCTGTGATAACTTAAAAGACATGGATGATGTCAGGGCTCTGTGTGCGGCAGGCGGAGGTGAGGATCCAAACGCAGGACTCGTAAAACCAGATTTCAACAGAAAACCACAGTTTTATTGCTGGCAAAGCACAAAACATGAACAGAACACAAACACTGAGAACCGGGAACACACAGGCATGATCTGATGGTACGACACGACACCGAGCACGGGAAAACACAGGGCTTATATACACAGGGTAGTAGTGAGGGAATCGGCAACAGGAGGGAGACACAGCTGGGAGAGATCAGGGCTAACGAGACAGGGGGAACAAAGCTGCATACACTAACGTAAGACAAAGACTTTCACAATAAAACAGGAAACATGAATCACAACTCAGAGAGACAGACAGAAAATGACACATGGAACTGAACTATACATGAAACCACAACTCCTAAAACATGGATAACAGAAACATGAAACTCTAATCATCATCATCGTCATCGTCATCACCACAAGAGAATGAGAAAACAATCCAAAACACCAAGATAACTGAAACACAAAGTACCAGAGAAACAAAGAATAATCCATCATTCAAAATATAAACCAAAACATAATAAACTCAAAATACTGGGTCCAACGGACCCAGAACTGTGACAGATGATGTTGTCCATAGTGCAGCAATAGTGTTTTGCAGTCCTTGTAGTGGAAGGAACGTAACAAAACTACAACAACTTGAAAATCCTTATGCAAAAAAGGGGGACCCTGGATTTGGATGAAAAGACTGTGATTGCTGAGGACTACAAGGTTAGCTAAGATTTATTATTTAAGTGATCATATTAATAACTTTATTACTTGTGTCTGTCCCAAATGAATTAATGAATTCACATTATTTTAAAAATATATATTTTAAACCACAATAACATTTTATATAATACATTTTTCTTTGCTTTGATAACTTACTGAATATAGATATATATCTGTTTTACAGACTGATGTTCAGAATGCCCCCTTGAAGACCCATTTCCAGGAAATTGTTGACAATGCAACACTGGACTGTGAGGGTGAAAGAAACATCTTTCATGCACCCAAATTTGTTGCTGGTCTGGTAAATCACCTTCTACCACATGCAACTTTGTGGTCATCAATGATGCTCGGTACATTTTTTTATTTGTTGTATTACTATCTTAAATTGTCATTTATTCATAAATGTAAATGTGCTAAATGTTGAATTACCTATTTTAATTATGTTTTTGAATTACTTGTATTCTCCTTAGGGGATCTTGGACGTCATGGTACTGGTCCTGCTTACCAGCAGCTCAGTAAACTCTATGGTGACATTCAGCAATCCAAGAAGCAGGTATCATAGCGAGAAGAATAAGTGAAAAAGAAACATAAATTATATATAAATTTACAATACATAGATACTGAATTAAACAATGTACTATTGCATTTAAGAATTTTACACAAGTCAACAGAACCCAAGGAATCATGGAGAAAAGCCAGTGGGATTTGAAAAGAATCTGTATCCAGAGAAGGAGACTGACAAGGCTTGATGACTTTGTGGAAATTTATCAAAAAATGCATGATGCCCTCCTGCTTGAATATGCAGACATGAAAAAATCAAGACAAAAGGTATGAATAACTTCCTAATAATGAAAACTGTGTTTTATACAACTAGAACAAGAAACTAAGAAAAAGTGAAAACATTTGGCTATGACTGTAGAATTAAGAGATGATAAAATAAGTAAGCATTAAAAGTATGTATGTGTAATCAACAGTCTTTTGGCGTGGAAATGGAGAAATGGAAAGACAAAGGCATTAAACGAAAAGGTGTGTACGTGTCACCGTTAGTGACAGAACTGCCACTGAAGAAAAAGCAAACTGAGGTAAGTCATCATGTTCCCATTATTTTCAATAATTAAACCTTGTGATGTCCTCCCGATGGCCATACTCCTTTTGTCCTCTGGGGTAAAGCGTCCGCTTTGACTATTTATAAAGCATCAATTATAAATTATCATCCGTCTCCGTGTTTCAATGTTTTATCAAACTGTATTCCAACTGATTACCTGAAATCTTTATGTTTTTTGACAATGTATTACACCTAGGCATGGGCCTTAGTGAACCCCCACTTTAATGACAAAAAATGCATGTCCATAGGTGACACAAGTGCAGGAGGAAGCTCAGGTTTTTTGCTTTTTGCTGGTCACACCATGTACAGCTTTGTTTTCAGCAGTTGTAGGCCAAGGGCATATGAATTAAACAAGCTTTCAAGGGTGATCATTGTCTTTTGGAGACCTACTGTATTAAGCACAGCTCGCGTGGCCTGACTGCAGGCAAGCAAGTTTGCAATCGTACACTAGCATGTTCTCTGTACAGCTGGACCGAGCATCACATACTGCCCATGTTTTTATCTCATAGTTCCTCTGTTTACTTGGGATGTAATGTTGGACAGAGTCCTTTAAGGGGACTAGGCACTCATACACAGTCATATCAGTGCCTGTATGGTACACCAACAGCAGGACAGATGCTCACTCGTTACATACATCTAAAATCAGAACAAGTTTGTCTCATTCATGACCATATTCTATTGTCTATTATATTCTATTATATAAAGTCATTCAAAAATGTTATCTGTTAACAGATAAAAGGGAAGACCACTGTTCAAACCTTTAAACAGGAACAGCACAAACAACATGATGCTCGTCAAACATTTTTAGAAATGTTTTTAATGTCTACATTTATGTTTTGTGTGTTATTGTCATAAATGATTCTGAAAATTGACATGTGTCTATCTTTGTAGGATGACAGCCAGGAACAAATAGCTGTTTGCCAAAAAACTGCAACATACATGGCTAATAAAGTGTCGGTCACAGTATGGAAAGGAGATTTATGTGCCTTCAAAGTGGATGCAACTGTGAATGCAGCTAATGAAAGTCTCTCTCACATGGGTGGACTTGCAAAGGCACTGTCTGCTACTGGAGGACGTACTATCCAAGCAGAGAGTGATGTTTTCATTGCCAAAAATGGCAAATTAAAGGCTGGACAAGTTGCAGTGACCACAGCAGGCAAACTGCCTTGCATGAAGCTGATTCATTTGGTAGGCCCGTGTCTGCACAATGACCCAACAGTGCACATGATATCCCATGCAAAGAAACTTTTAACTAAAGGTATGTTGAATGTCATGACATGTGCAGAAGAGCACAAATTTTCATCTGTTGCCATTCCAGCAGTGAGCTCTGGAATATTCAACTTTCCAGTCTCAATTTGTGCTGATGTTGTAGTCACCACAATCAAAAAGTACATTGAACATAAGAACCCCACAAGTCCTCCATTTGAAATACACCTGGTAAACAACGATGATCCAACCGTGAAGGAAATGGAAAGGGCCTTCAAAGAGATCCTTTTGGAGCCACTCTCTGATGTCAGGAGGACAGTGAGTACACCCATTTTTAAAGTTTAATTGTCATCTTTAGTGTTAGAAAAAATGATAACAATAAACATGAATAAATAATTATTATGAAATAACAAGTGAAATTTAAGAATTAGAGCATCTTTGATGCATAGAATAACCCTTTTCAAATTGTGCAATAAAAATGAGGCCACAAAAAGTAGCAGTCATTAAATACATTCAGGCTATGTTGTTCTTCTTCATTTGTTATGATTTTGTAATCACCGCACTTAGTGAGTATTATGTGAAATATATCAGCATTAATAACGTGTAATTGATGCAAAAGGTAATGCAATGTTTTAATTAATAAAACATTACTTAAAATGTAGTAACAAATATTTTTGTTTAAATTCAACCCACAAATCGAGGGGCCAGAGGATTCTCCATCTACACTGGAAAGGACAGAGCACCTTGAGAGAAACACAACCGGTGTGACAAAGGACACTGCATCACAGGTGATGTTTCACGAACAAACTCACTCACAAACAATTCAATAACTATGTCATGTGTTTGAAAAACCAAGTTTGTTAGTACATATTTTTGTAATTATATATTAGATTTTATTATATGTATGTGTTGATGAATGAAAAGTACAGACCACAGAAAAGTGACAAATGTCAGTCCAACAATAAATGTAACTTTTACATGTTACTGGCCTTAATATTACAAAAACAACAGTAACTGACTCAATTTTGAATTTCTTAATGTAGTTTAACATCTCAAATAAAGTCCATTAAAATCTATGTCAAATTTGGAGATGTTTTCGTGTTGTTGCGTCAGGTACATAAAATACTTTTAAAAATTAGATTTAAAACCATTGTAATCGATTACATAAATGTTCTCATAAGAAGAATTTTTTGAACTCATATTTAGTTACTATTGTCTTATTGAAACACAGGTCGCATATTTGTGGAAACAACAGGAAACGGAAGTTGTTGTTTCTGTGGTCCCATCTCAGATTAGAGGTAACAACTTTGTCATACGTCACAGTGAGTTCCTGACCCTTAGACCACACAGCTGGCTTGTTGGAGAGGTATGTATCCAGGTATTAACCCCCTCCCCCAAAAGTACTGCATAAGGTTAACGTTAAAGCTGGGGCAGAACATTAGTTGTTCCCTACACAGTCAGTAAGTACTGCTTTAGATCTACATTCCAGGCATATCCTCATGACTGAATACTGAGTATACGTAAGTAAAAAACTCTTTATTAACCTTTGTATTCCAAAACTTTATCATGTTTACAAAGTAATAAAAGGTTATTTGTTATACTCAGGTCATTGAAAGTCTCCTGCACCACTGGGCCATTCGGCTAAATCTGGGGAATAATATCTACATTATGAACCACTACACGAGCGGTGTGATCCTCTATGGAGAGAGAGAACTAATCAGGAGACAAAGCTTGTCCAAGGTAAAAAAATTTTAATATATTCTAGAATTAATTTTTTTAAAATTTTATTAATGTCTCGAGATAAATGGAAAAAGTATTGTTGCAAATTTGTAATTAATTTCTAATATGTCACAGGTGAACTTTGACAACTACCGAGCCATTTTATCCTTTGTGAACATTGGAAATGTACACTGGAAGTTTCTGGTTAGTACAAGCAGCATTTCTGTGAAAAAAAGTTTGTTTCAATAACACATTCTTCATAATTTATGTACTTTTAAAATTTATATATCTATCGCAGTACATAAATGCAGATGACAGCTGTCTGTATTTGGTCGATCCTTCAAGAAACTCTTTGGAGCAGGAAGAGTCTGACCGTGCAGCCAAAAGATTCCGGTAATTATGCGTTATTACATGTATATAATAATAACATAAAATATTTGGTACTCTGTAATGCCATTAGAAAAGTGACAGGAGGACTTAGGAGGTCTTTTTCTAAAGGTGAACATATGGTTGTAGATGAAAGTGTAATAAAATCCGTGGTTCTTTAAAGAATTTAAAATATTACTTCAAAATCACACACATATGTAATTTTAAATAATAAAAATACCCTGACAGTGTTTAAGCAGTGAGACATTTGACACAGTTACCATTTGTAGATTTAAAAGAACATGTTATTAATTTTGATACTTCATGCAACATAATCTAGAGCACAGGGCTTTCTGACACACCATTAAAAACACAGTGATATGTATTATATGTGTCTATGTGATTTATGAAAAAGTACAGAATGTTCTTTTTCTGTGTGACGTTTATCTTTCATTTGTATATAAATGTCATGTACATTATGTTCACACAGTGAATCCTTCAAAATGAGGAGGACATGCTACAACAAAACAGACTGGGTGAATGTGAGACTTCGAGGAGTACTGACACATCCATTTCAACGGGATGGTTCTAGCTGCGGGGTAATGGTCATCATGGTATGGTACCGCATTAACGCAATAATATTGTTCTGTAAAATTAGATAAGAAGATGGGGTGGGGGGTGGGGGGAGTTAAAATAATCTTAAAAGGTTAAATTGTGTAAACAGGAAGTGTAACATTTGCAGATGTTTTCAATGAAATGTTATTTTTTGTTTTGATTTCAGATGGCCAAAGCAGTAATTCAAGCATTCCCAAATAAACCAGAAATGACATTTTTGATGACAAAAAAAGAGATGGCCCAGGCACGAAGGACATTTGCACAGACAATACTTGAGGCCTCAGGTGTGTAATATCTTCTTCAAATGGACATATTTGTTTGTGTCAAACTGATGAACACTAACATATGTATATATTTATGTTTTAGTATTTGACAGTGACACCAACTGTGCCATGTGTGCAACGGAGAAACCACCCAATCCAGGACCCTCCATCACTGACTGGGTATAGTGTTTTTAAAAATAGTTTTATGTTATCTACAACAAAGTATTTGAGTCTGTGTCTTTAAGGATTGTAATTTATTAAAACATAGAATTATTTACTTCATGTGTTTATGAAAGTTCATATGTTTTTGTTTACAGATCCAGTGTGATAACTGCAACTGCTGGTTCCATTCTGAATGCCTGGACATGACAAATGAACAGCTCAGCAGCGCTCAGAAGACAGAGTGGAAGTGTGTGCTTTGTGTAACCTAATTCCACATGCAGTGAAAGCTACTTGAATAATCTGCTTATAGTTATTATTGGTGTTTTGAGGAACACATGTGTAAAACACAATGTGTATAACATTCTTGCTTTGTGCACGTACAGTTTATATGTAATCTGAGGTCAAAGATGAAGATATTAACAGTACAGTACTGTATATTGGGTAAATTTTATTGTTAATTTTCTCTGAATCGTACAGTAATTTGGGCTTTGGATCATGGGGTGAAAAGTGGAGATGAACCAAAACTGGGAGTGGATTGTGAAGTAAAATAGTGTCAGGACACAAAAGACTGCGTTTCTAAGCCGGTCTTCATCCGTACCGTAATATGCGTAAGAGTAGTGCAACCACATTTTAGGTGCGGCTGGCGGTGCGGCTAGCTTGACCGTGACTTCGTAAGTGAGGGCTCACTTGACCGCAGTTAAATCACGGACAAACTATCCCACAGTTGTTTATGTTTTTAAACCCATTTTGCACAGAGAGGCATTGTTTGAAAAATGTATTGATAGCAATGTTGAATATTATTACACAGGGAAAAAACAACTACATGTAAAATAATCACACCGTGACGCCTCTGCCTTTCTAAATGCAGGGACAGTAACTGTGTGTGTGTATGTAAGCCTGTAAAACCTGCAGATAGATTAACAGTATTTTGTCTCTATCTGCTATTCTGCAATTCGTCTCATGTAAACAATAACGTGGCGCACAGCGTGACGTGAAAAAGGCACATTTAACGTTGCGTGACGAACTCTGTATTCCTCGTCCACACGTAAAAAAAAAAAAGGAGTTTTAAAAAATCTCTGTTTTCGGTGATTCGAAACGCCGTTTCCGTGTGGACGAAACAGCTGCGTTTTCAAAAATACCCGTGTAGGTGCGGACGCAGCGTAAAAGAGTTAGTAGTTTATTTTCTTACTACCTGCAGATTACTTGTATTTGCTTAATTGTTTACTAAATGTTTGAGGTGTGAAATAAACCACAATGGAGCAAAATATGAGTGTGTGTGGTTGGAGGATGTGTCAGTGCGTGCGTGTGTGCCTGCGTGTGTGTGTGCGTGCGCGAGAGAGGGGGGCGCGAACATTTTTCTTGTAAAACAAAGGGGGGCCTAGCGAAAAAAGTTTGGGAACCACTGAGCTAAAGGATGCTGGATACAGAGGTGCCATGTGACAGAGAGAGAATGGAGTCCAGGAGGGGAGGGAGGTGGTGAGCGTCCAGGCATGAGCTCTGGAGAAACCAGGTAAAGAGACTGGTGAACTGGAAACAAGGGAAAAACAGGGTTAATGCAGAAGAGCTAAGAAAACAAGAAACAGTGGCTTCATTCCCACTTGATAGAGTGCATACCACAACATCCCAGATTATCACACAGTTTCATAAATGTCTGCAGTGCTGTAGCAACACATGCAAAGACTCTGTTCTTTACCACAATGATGTGCTGAGCTGTTGTACTCGGGGCGGTCCCACACAGTCCTGGCCTGGCAGACTCCCACTGCAGCCTTCAGGAGACCCCCTCTGTATGGCTGGGCATGCTCATTCAAGTCTGACAGAGAAACATATTCATGTGCTGTATATGAGATCTGGCAGCCAAGAGAAAAGTGTTGATCATCTGTTTTCACACATTTAAACAAACAGGTATCTGCATTCATAAAATAACCAAATGGTGTAATGAAGTCAGATTTTTCACCAAATGAATAGATTTGAATATATGAAATGCACAGAGGCCCAGGAAAAGAAAAGGAAGCATTTTTTGTTGTTAAGTTATGAAGTTATTGTTCAAACACAGAGCTGAAAATGATCAGAATATTTTCACTTTATGTTCAGATTGTCACGGCCCGTGGCTCGGCATCCTGGGAGCTGTGGGAGGCTGCGGTGGCCACACCCTCGGGCTGGGCCGCCTCCAAACCACCTGCGTCTCATCTAAGGCAATCACCGGAGGACTACTTCAGCCAGCTCGGGCGGCTTCTCCTCGCCAGTCCGTAAGTCTCCTTCCAGTGTGACCAGCATTCAGCGTGGAAGCCGGTGGCCTGCCTGTCCTCCTGCCTGACTGCCTCCCTCCCTAAGGATTCTCTCCCGGGCATCACTCCCCTCCTCGCTCCACAGTCCTGCTCTACCTGTAAGCCTCGGCAACTTATGAAGTCTAGCTTTTCATTTTTGGCAACCTGCGTGCTGTGAACTGTGTCTCCCCTTTCTGTTGCAGTTTCCCCACGGTCCCGATTACGGCGCTCCTGGGCTCCACGCTCCTCGTTTCCCCCCGTGGCATGAGCCTTAGTTTTTCGTTTCCAAGCTTTGTTAAAAGATTCCTCAGTTAAATAAACACTTGTACATAGTTCTGAGCTGCGGTGTGCTGAGTCTGCTTTGGGGTCCTGCTACCTGAACGCTCCGTGTTTTGTGACGCAGATGTTGAGAAACTCAGATGAGCGACTGGTTGTCATAGCGATGGTTGAGAACCTCTGACCCCTCCTGAGTTCATGCTGTGACTGTTACACTCTGGTTTCCTTTCTTGCATTCATGCAGGCTGCAGGATACAGACTGAGTCATTTGTCAACATTTCAAATGTGTCACGATTTGAAGTGATGAAAATGTAGAAACTGCAAAGCTGAACGCTCTCACTCTGTGACAGCTGTGACAGGATCCAACGTAGAGGTGGAAAACCAGAGGATGTTAAACAAACAATAAACAAATGAGAGAACTTTTTTTTTTAACTTCATAAAAAAGAAGAAAAAAAACTTAAAACCTGAGTTTGTGTCCAAATTGGGGTCAGCCTTCATCTGACTTTTATCAGAAAGCACTTGCTTCCATGTTGCCTCAGTCTGCACGTCCTCCTTCACCACAGTCATGCACTTTGTCTTTGGTCTCCTCTGTGTTCAGCATCATTTGTCTGACATCTCTCTCTCTGTGTGTCCAAACCATCTCTAGAGAGGATGATCATTTCTGACCCCGTCAAAAATCCCAGTATAAATTGTAGCATTAAGCACCACAGTCAGAGCAATTTGAGGATTTTTTTTCTGCATTTGGAGCCTATTTATTTACAGAGATAATGAGCTGAAGAGAAACTTTACATTCTTCATGAGACACTAAAACTTCTGAAGCCTTTTCAGGCAAAGCATGAATAAAAAAGCATTTGTCCTCCACTTCTACCCAAACAATCTCCTCTGCTCTGCTTCTGTTTGTCCATCTGTGCAACCGATGTTTAAAAAAACATGTTGGACAGACTGGATAAGGCACAAGTAGTAATATACCTGTAGCTTTTTTGCCCCCCCCCACCCCACCCCACACCCCCACACACCCACCCCTACCCCCACACCCCCTCCCCTATCCCCTCCGCGTCCATGTGCGCGCGAACGGACCTTGCGCGTGCATGTGCGCGCGAACGGACTTGCGAGTTCAGAGATCGTATGTTTACATGTGTTTAATAGCGTTTTATTTAATGAAACCATTATGTGTTTTAATTAAACTCTTTTTTTAAAGGATTGTATAGGTCTCAGAGTTCTGTTATTTAGACATAGATGATTTAATTTAACTAGTTAAGGGGTATTTTTCTTTAGGGCTCTGAAACACACAGAGGCTAATAGTTTTTAAACAGAAAGTTTTTTCCACCTTCTAAAAACACATATTCACACACAGCATTTAATTTAACTAGTTTTAGGGGTATTTTGCTTTTTCTTTAGGGCTCTGAAACACACAGGGGTGTAATAGTTTCAAACAGAATACCACAAACAGCATGCATTCCTTTAGAAATGGGATTCTTAATTCTGCAACTGCTAGACAGAGGGGGGTTACAGTTAGACCCCCTACAGTCAGCAGAAGAGGTCATCCTTATCAAGAGCATCTCAATTGTACTGCCATAGTTTTCAATACAAACAGTCTCCTTTATCTTATGGCAGAGTGCCGGCGGTGCCAGGTCCATCGGTGCCACCATACCTTTTATCATGCCATTACACTTTCTACTGACCATCCTCCAAACAGGCATCACCTTTTGTTTACACCTGAAACCAACCCCAACCCCAAGGGACTGTAATGACACCTCCTAGAGGACTGCTCCAATACATATAAAAACGGTCTCTTTCACCATTTGGAACATCAACAGCGCAACCTAAAGAACACCTCTAACTAGCTAACTAAGGAGTGCAGGATGACGTCGGCATCAACCATGACGAACAGCCAGAACATCACCCAAGCCACAGAAGCTCTAGGTACGTGTACAGGTGTATGTACCCGATGCCCCCTCATCGTAAAAAGCAACGCTGTAAAAACGTCGTAGATGGGTCTAAATTTAAGTTAGAATAGCAAGGCAGTAATAGGTATGTGTATACCGTTAAATATAACAGCGGAGCAGTTATACTTCGCGTAGATTGTGGTGAGGGAGTGTTTGCGCTGTCTTGGACAATGTAGTCATCCCAGAGATGCTGTATGTTTCCCAGTGGAACAGTCCAACAGGCCCTGAGCTTTACAGTGCGAGGCTGATCGTTTTAACCGTAGACCCGATGACTTTATTATTCTCAGGGTATGTGATGACAGGGAAAGTCTTGTTGGTGCCAGAGGGGTTGAAAACTGGAGGTTAAATCCTTACCCTCTGAGCATAGAAGAGCCGCACTACATGGTTTAAGGATATGGTTTTTATACAGTGGCATAAATGTGTGTGCGTGTGTGTGTGTGTGTGTGTGTGTCTATGCAACAAAATATAAAATCTTTTTTATTGTTCCCATTTTCAGAGCGAGACATGCAAGCGTGGGACCTCTCAGACTCCCCACCGCCTGCGCTGCTAATCCAGACCCCACCACATCCTCCCCCCTCTCCTCAGCTGCTGCAGGATCCTACAGGATCGGGTCTGTGTGAGGAAACCATTATCGACATCAAGCTTGCAACCCATCACATGGTGATGTTGGCATTAAACGCCTTTCTACAGGAAACATGCGGATGTCGAACAGCTCAACCCAGTCAGGTGCAACACAGTTGTTTGCTCGAACTGCACGAGCATTTTACTTTTAATTTAACTAGTTTAGGAGCATTTTGCTTTTCTTTACCGCTCTGAAACACACAGAGGCTAATAGTTTTCAAACAGTGTCACAAATAACATGTATTCCTTTAGAAATAAACTATGATACTTCTAAAAACAAACAAACACATATTCTTTCCTCATCACTAGCCAATTCACCATTTTATTTAAATATCTGAATTTTCGGAATAATGATCCAAGCGGGACACAGAGGCTGCTAGTTTAACGCACCAGAATGCAAATATAAATAAATGCATGACTATCCTGAGAGCTAACTGCAGCGACACCTTTCTTTCAGACGGATGCCTGGATGTGCGTTGGAGCCGACTTTGCTACCCGCACACAGCGTTTCTGACCTACGGGCGCTGCTTATACAACAGAGAAAAGCAACAATACAGCGTGTTTCTCTGCTCCAAGACATCGGCGGGCCTTTCACACGGTAAGCATGTCTGTTATACCCAGCGCATAAATGTCTGTATGTCAGTGCTGATTATACAAACCCTGTTTAAAATGTGACACATATGTTGTCCGAAAACAAATCCTCTAAATTTGCAAAGTTACTGATTTAAAAATATATTTTCGAATTTTTAGTTGCATGACAAACATACGATAGACTCTTGAGCGTATTTATTTATATAGCTACATTCACAACGGTACAACCATGCTAAATAAAAGATGCCCAAGCACCAAAGCACTCTAATGCAAGCCTCTGAACTACATGTTGATAAGTGCATGAAGTTAACCTCTACAGCTGAAAACAGTTTGTATCCGCACTCTGAGGGTCTACTGAATTGTTTTTAATATTGCGCTTTTTCACGAACTGCAGATGATGAATTCCTCTTTATTGGACATAATGTCCTTAAGCTATTGTTGCTCATACTTACAGAGTTCCCTAGCTAGTTCTTTACTATGTCAGTAAACTTTTCGAAAAGGAAGGTGTTGTAGATTTAAAGAAACATCCTAATTGAAGCAAAGGCAAAAAATTGGAACGAATTTTATGTGACTGTTCATATTAAAGCCAACAACAAGTGAAAATCCAAAACCGACTCCAATGCTTTGTATTAATGATCTCCCCCTCTCTCTCTCTCTCTCTCTCTCTCTCTCTCTCTCTCTCTGTGTGTGTGTGTGTGTGTGTGTGTGTGTGAGTGTGTGTGTGTGTGCCCTCACAGAAGGAAGGTCACAGCAGGAGCTTTTTCAAACGCGTTTCCAATCATCTTTACAAGAAGTGTAGCTCATACAATGGTATTATTGTATTATTTGCGATACTTTATAAATATGAAACTCTAAAGATTTGGAGTTCATGCAAATTGTGAAACAAGAATCTAAATATTTGTGTCACAGTGATTTCTATAAAAACATGTTGTTTATGGGGATAATGTAACAAATCTTTTGTGGCCCTATTAATGATCAATGGTAATTGAAGAGGAAGCTGAACCCCGGCTCTGGACATTTTCAGGACAAGCGACAGCGCAGACATCTACTAATGAGAGAACATGTTTTATCATCATAAACACTGTGATATGAAGCATCGTTAAAGTGTCACTTCAGTAATGTTTTAATAGATGACTTTAAAACACTAAACTCTAATTTCTGTGGTTTATTTTAAGTTTACAGAATATAACATGTGGTAAGACGACGAGTTTTACTTCTCACAAGTTGTGATATGTGTATCTATTATCATGTATGCTACTTTGCTCTGTGGACTGTAAAATGTTTCATTGTGTTCATGAAATAAACCAAACTTTCACCGTCTGCATCTTTTACTGTTTTTCTGCTTTGTACACTC
Organism: Oreochromis niloticus; assembly: GCF_001858045.2. Taxonomy (NCBI): domain Eukaryota; kingdom Metazoa; phylum Chordata; class Actinopteri; order Cichliformes; family Cichlidae; genus Oreochromis; species Oreochromis niloticus. Next base: position 58,176,298 of record NC_031967.2, read on the forward strand.
CAAGTTTGACAAACCCACAGACATCCAGAGTTAACTTGCTAACAATGTGGAGCAGTCTCAGTGTATTTAGCAGCTTTCCCCTAAACACAACCAACTGAGAGAAACGCTTGTAGTCCTCACTTTGGTCATTTTGAACGTTGAAGGAGTTTTGTTCCATAGACACCTTATACTAGTGTTTCCTGCACTTAATCCATCACTACTATGTTCTATTTAAATTCAGATTCCTTTTATAGTTTGCAGTTTCTTTACTAACACATTTGTAGATAAGTTATTGCTGAACCACACAGCTAGCAGTCTCACTCACTCTCTAGGTTTTGAAGTTTTGTGTGTAATGGTTTTAGTCTATCAAACCTTATCCTTTTCTCCCCAGTATCACAACAGTATGACTCCCAAAGTACGGATCAGTAAACAACCAATGATTCTAAAGCCAGAACAGAAAGATACAGTTGGAAGATGCATGATTGCGTTTTTATGAAGCGTAGTAAAACTGGCCCTCTTCTTCTTCTCTGTGTTGTTGTTGTTGTTCTTGTGTGTGTGTGTGCCTTAGAAGTCAAATAATACATTAGCCACACTTAAAAAATCAAAAAACATTTGAATTTCATTTAGAACTGAGATTCTAAGTTGTAAGCAGAAATCTTGTGCTCAGCCACAAACATGTTTCCCCACTTTCACAATGCTGAGGTGTCAAATCCACAACCCCCAACAAATGGTTTGTTACACGCGGGGTGAAGGGCAAGCTTTACTTACACAGCCTCACACACAGTAGATTTTTAAAGTTTTTGGGTACAGTGGTTTAGCCACAGATGCAACTTCCACTTTTGATAAAGATCACTCCACCTGCATATTTCTTAAGAAATTAAGCATCTTTATTAAGCTCTTATTTATACATGTCTACACAATAATAGACACTGTGTGCTCTGTGACATTATAGTCTTCTACTGCTGCTTCCATTGGTTTGCATTTTAAACTCCCAACCTTTCAGGTTGTTATGAACGACTTATATTTCTAACATTTTGTGATATAAAAGTGAACCATGTGGGTTTTTTTAATTTCTGTGTGATGGAAGGACTTAAGACACGAGTTATTTAAACAATTCTAAATGACAGTATGATGGCCATAGTACTTATGCGGGCCAAATATGTTAAGGATAATGTTTATCAATGTAAAATTGCAAAGAACCTTTGGATAGATTATAACATTTTGTAAACAGTTACCTCAGAAACTGTACTGTCAGCCCTATGTATGTAAGGTGAAACTTTCCACAGTACTTACACTTAAGTAACTAAACACATAAAGTCACCCTTTACCAATAATCCACTGCTCCTTGAAAAAAGTAGCACAAACAGACAACTGACTCAGCAATGATGAGTAGAGCTACCCCGAGGCCGAGACTCAAGCAGAAGAAAATTAAAAGTTTTGGTTTTTGCGGCTCGAAAAATTAAAGAAAGTATGTTTAATAATTCAACAAGACCTACACTTTCAACACACGTACATTCAAATTTTGGATCAGACTAACATCGATGTTGTTCAATAGTTTTTATCCGTTCAAAAAAGCCATTTTACGGCTTTAATGTTTCCAGCTGATAAGGAGAATGAGTGCATTTCATCAAATGTGCGTCCAAAGGCTTTAAACATCCGCTTTGTCTGTAAAGACAGTATCAAACTACAGAGCATTGTTTTTACTAAAATTCAACATTTTCAGATGAAAATTTGGCTGCTTTTTTTCACTGTAACACCCCCCTCAATGCCATTTTTAGGATATTCTCGGTGATCCCATTTTTATCATATTTATGCTTTCGGGACTGAGGGTATCTAATACGTACATCGTCACAGTGTATTGTACTACCAACTGTGAGGGCTCTGCTTTGCTTTGAGCAGACTGTTTTTTATTTTGTCTCCTGAGTGTGTGTTTTTCAAACGAGATCCTCCTCCTCAGTTTGATTTTGTTACCACAAACTTTGTGTAAAGTTCACAACAGAGGTAAAGAGATTTAAACACCCAGTTTGAGGAGGCAGGGGTTGGACCAGCTGCACAGGGCAGGTGAAACAGAGAGTGTCAGGGGAGATGTGCAACAGAAGCAGAGGGAACATTTTACAAGATGATAAATGTCACATTTAGGTGATTAAGGATTTGTTGACAAGATTAAAAGACGCGGCAGTCAGAGTTCAACAACATTACAGTTTGATTAAATAAAAAGTTTTAAACTACACAAGGTTCATTTTCTCCTCTGATAGTAATCATATTAAACATGTCAAGAAAGAAAGAGTACAAAGGAAAATAGTAAAGGTGTGTCTAATTCAACTCTTCCTGTGAACCTTATATGGTGAACCTTATATGGTGATGGCCAGAGGGGCCGATGGCGCGATATGGCAGCCTAGCCTCTGTCAGCCTCCCCAGGGCATCTGTGGCTACAACAGTAGCTTGCCGCCACCTGTGTGTGAATGTGAGAGTGAATGAATAGTGGCATTGTAAAGCAATTTGGGTGCCTTGAAAAGCGCTATATGAAATCCAATCCATTATTATTATTATTATCATCCTTAATATGTTCGGTGTTACAAACTTGAAGAATCAGAGAAAAGATCATCAGACATTAATCTAATCAGTTTTCAGCCTTCATTCATTCATATTGAAAAGTTGGAAATCTTCCCTGCTAGACCAAAGTGCAGCGTTTAACACCGTTGGCCATAACATTTATTATAGCTATTATTAAATGAAGAGGCCTCTTCACACACTGAGGTTAATTATGAAGCTCCACAGGCTTCTGTGCAAAGACCAGTTCTGTTTACATTATACGTGCTTTAGAAGACATAGCGTACATTTTCACTGCTATGCATATGATACCCACTTTTATCGGTTAAACTGCCGGGATGTCTTAGACACATAATGAGCTTTAATTTTCTGCTTCTAAGTTCAGATAAAACTGAGGTTATCGTAACGGGGCGTAAAAATCTTAGAAACACTGGCTAACAAAATCCTTACTCTGGACGGCATTGCCTGAGTAGTCTGTTGTAGTCATTTGGCACATTATAAGTAAAATTGAAACATACAATCCCATAGCACAACATCAACATTTATTTATATACAAAATAAAAATGCTTTTTACAGAAAAGAATTGTAACTTCATATTTTATCAACGATTACGCGGGTACATGTTTTAAAAATGCACTAAATGTAGGATACATTGTTTGGTAAAATGCAGGTTACACGTTTTAAGAAAGAAAAATCAGTCTTTCAGAGAAAGCATTAGCAGCCTCCTTTGTAACACTCTGCGACCAGCCGTAACTGTCTGATTTTCACCATGTCCAACCCACCAGATTGGTGTATGCCTCGGCTATGGCGTCAAAGACTTTCCTTTCCGATTTCAGTTCGTGCAAGAGAGTTTCCGCCACCATGCGGACTTTGACGTCGTCCATTTTGATGTTGCGAGCAATCAGAAGCCGTTGAATAGATGGAATGAAACGTGGGGTGAAGTCTTTTTCTGATGCTGTGATAATTTCAGCGTAAAAGTCATCCTCCAAGACTTGCACACACTCGTGTTGTTTCTGGCGGGGTTGATCGGACTTACAGCCGTTGCATTCGTCAGTGAGGTACCTGTTGATTACTAGGTTGACTAGATGATACACCGCGGTTTTCACGGTATCGATGAAAAAAGAAGATGCCCAACCGTCAAGCTCGTCGGCATGCTGCTGCTGCTTCTCCAAGGGGCGATAGTAACCGGGCGTGTCGGGTACTATTGTGCCCTCAGCCGCAGAACTTTCCTCCTCCGCAGTGTGGCGCAGGGCTGTAGAGGCCATACTTCTGGTTTTTGAGCTAAAACAAGGTTTGAAGGAATGAGACGGCGGTCTTCTTTTTAAAATAACAGAAGGGGGCGTGATCTGGAAGTGGGTTGATCTTAAAGGTTGTGGGTAGGAGTGGCAACAATTTTCAAAAACCGTAGAGTTGGCCACCGTGTCTCTCTAGCAGTTGCAACTTTGGAAAAGAGCGGTAATTTTCATCTGTTGGGCTTGAAATTCTCCATGAAAATGGCATCTTCCAGCCCTTCTGTTCAATCAACCATCAAAGTGGCTGAACCTGGTACATACTTGGTACTTGGTACTATCAGTGATGCTGGGCAATCTTTACTCTCTGAAGAGCCATACACTAACCCTGCATTTGAAGATTGGAGTGAAGACGCACCGTATTCACCAGTATCAGAGTGGAGCCCACCCCCTTCACCACCACAACTGTGGACTATGGACACTGACAACGAGGAAGATTTTTTGTATTTCGGCGACTCTCCCGACATTGATGAGGTAGACTGGGCATGGCCACCCTTCCAAGGTCCTGAGAGATTACCGGAGCCGCTATGGGATAATGATGAGGACTTACCCTATGTACCCGCGTAATCGTTGATAAAATATGAAGTTACAATCTTTTCTGTAAAAAAGCATTTTTATTTTGTATATAAATAAATGTTGATGTTGTGCTATGGGATTGTATGTTTCAATTTTACTTATAATGTGCCAAATGACTACAACAGACTACTCAGGCAATGCCGTCCAGAGTAAGGATTTTGTTAGCCAGTGTTTCTAAGATTTTTACGCCCCGTTACGATAACCTCAGTTTTATCTGAACTTAGAAGCAGAAAATTAAAGCTCATTATGTGTCTAAGACATCCCGGCAGTTTAACCAATAAAAGTGGGTATCATATGCATAGCAGTGAAAATGTACGCTATGTCTTCTAAAGCACGTATAATGTAAACAGAACTGGTCTTTGCACAGAAGCCTGTGGAGCTTCATAATTAACCTCAGTGTGTGAAGAGGCCTCTTCATTTAATAATAGCTGTAATAAAATGTTATGGCCAACGGTGTTAAACGCTGCACTTTGGTCTAGCAGGGAAGATTTCCAACTTTTCAATATGAATGAATGAAGGCTGAAAACTGATTAGATTAATGTCTGATGATCTTTTCTCTGATTCTTCAAGTTTGTAACACCGAACATATTAAGGGATATAATAATAATAATATGGATTTCATATAGCGCTTTTCAAGGCACCCAAATTGCTTTACAATGCCACTATTCATTCACTCTCACATTCACACACAGGTGGCGGCAAGCTACTGTTGTAGCCACAGATGCCCTGGGGAGGCTGACAGAGGCTAGGCTGCCATATCGCGCCATCGGCCCCTCTGGCCATCCCATATAAGGTTCACCATATAAGGTTCACAGGAAGAGTTGAATTAGACACACTTTACTATTTTCTTTGTACTCTTTCTTTCTTGACATGTTTAATATGATTACTATCAGAGGAGAAAATGAACCTTGTGTAGTTTAAAACTTTTTATTTAATCAAACTGTAATGTTGTTGAACTCTGACGGCCGTGTCTTTTAATCTTGTCAACAAATCCTTAATCACCTAAATGTGACATTTATCATCTTGTAAAATGTTCCCTCTGCTTCTGTTGCACATCTCCCCTGACACTCTCTGTTCACCTGCCCTGTGCAGCTGGTCCAACCCCTGCCTCCTTAAACTGGGTGTTTAAATCTCTTTACCTCTGTTGTGAACTTTACACAAAGTTTGTGGTAACAAAATCAAACTGAGGAGGAGGATCTCGTTTGAAAAACACACACTCAGGAGACAAAATAAAAAACAGTCTGCTCAAAGCAAAAGCAGAGCCCTCACAGTTGGTAGTACAATACACTGTGACGACGTACGTATTAGATCCCTCAGTCCCAAAGCATAAATATGATAAAAATGGGATCACCGAGAATATCCTAAAAATGGCATTGAGGGGGTGTTACAGTGAAAAAAGCAGCCAAATTTTCATCTGAAAATGTTGAATTTTAGTAAAAACAATGCTCTGTAGTTTGATACTGTCTTTACAGACAAAGCGGATGTTTAAAGCCTTTGGACGCGCATTTGATGAAATGCACTCATTCTCCTTATCAGCTGGAAACATTAAAGCCGTAAAATGGCTTTTTTGAACGGATAAAAACTATTGAACAACATCGATGTTAGTCTGATCCAAAATTTGAATGTACGTGTGTTGAAAGTGTAGGTCTTGTTGAATTATTAAACATACTTTCTTTAATTTTTCGAGCCGCAAAAACCAAAACTTTTAATTTTCTTCTGCTTGAGTCTCGGCCTCGGGTAGCTCTACTCATCATTGCTGAGTCAGTTGTCTGTTTGTGCTACTTTTTTCAAGGAGCAGTGGATTATTGGTAAAGGGTGACTTTATGTGTTTAGTTACTTAAGTGTAAGTACTGTGGAAAGTTTCACCTTACATACATAGGGCTGACAGTACAGGTTCTGAGGTAACTGTTTACAAAATGTTATAATCTATTCAAAGGTTCTTTGCAATTTTACGTTGATAAACATTATCCTTAACATATTTGGTCCACACTAAGTACTATGGCCATCACACTGTCATTTAGAATTGTTTAAATAACTGTGTCTTAAGTCCTTCCATCACACAGAAAATTAAAAAAACCCACATGGTTCACTTTTATATCACAAAATGTTAGAAATATAAGTCGTTCATAACAACCTGAAAGGTTGGGAGTTTAAAATGCAAACCAATGAACGCTGAAGTAGAAGACTGTAATGTCACAGAGCACACAGTGTCTATTATTGTGTAGACATGTATAAATAAGAGCTTAATAAAGATGCTTAATTTCTTAAGAAATATGCAGGTGGAGTGATCTTTATCAAAAGTAGAAGTTACATCTGTGGCTAAACCACTGTACCCAAAAACTTTAAAAATCTACTGTGTGTGAGGCTGTGTAAGTAAAGCTTGCCCTTCACCCCCGCGTGTAACAAACCATTTGTTGGGGGTTGTGGATTTGACACCTCAGCATTGTGAAAGTGGGGAAACATGTTTGTGGCTGAGCACAAGATTTCTGCTTACAACTTAGAATCTCAGTTCTAAATGAAATTCAAATGTTTTTTGTTTTTTTAAGTGTGGCTAATGTATTATTTGACTTCTAAGGCACACACACACACACACACACACAACAAGAACAACAACAACACAGAGAAGAAGAAGAGGGGCCAGTTTTACTACGCTTCATAAAAACGCAATCATGCATCTTCCAACTGTATCTTTCTGTTCTGGCTTTAGAATCATTGGTTGTTTACTGATCCGTACTTTGGGAGTCATACTGTTGTGATGCTGGGGAGAAAAGGATAAGGTTTGATAGACTAAAACCATTACACACAAAACTTCAAAACCTAGAGAGTGAGTGAGACTGCTAGCTGTGTGGTTCAGCAATAAACTTATCTACAAATGTGTTAGTAAAGAAACTGCAAACTATAAAAGGAATCTGAATTTAAATAGAACATAGTAGTGATGGATTAAGTGCAGGAAACACTAGTATAAGGTGTCTATGGAACAAAACTCCTTCAACGTTCAAAATGACCAAAGTGAGGACTACAAGCGTTTCTCTCAGTTGGTTGTGTTTAGGGGAAAAGCTGCTAAATACACTGAGACTGCTCCACATTGTTAGCAAGTTAACTCTGGATGTCTGTGGGTTTGTCAAACTTGGAGTGTACAAAAGCAGAAAAAACAGTAAAAGATGCAGACGGTGAAAGTTTGGTTTATTTCATGAACACAATGAAACATTTTACAGTCCACAGAGCAAAGTAGCATACATGATAATAGATACACATATCACAACTTGTGAGAAGTAAAACTCGTCGTCTTACCACATGTTATATTCTGTAAACTTAAAATAAACCACAGAAATTAGAGTTTAGTGTTTTAAAATCATCTATTAAAAACATTACTGAAGTGACACTTTAACGATACTTCATATCACAGTGTTTATGATGATAAAACATGTTCTCTCATTAGTAGATGTCTGCGCTGTCGCTTGTCCTGAAAATGTCCAGAGCCGGGGTTCAGCTTCCTCTTCAATTACCATTGATCATTAATAGGGCCACAAAAGATTTGTTACATTATCCCCATAAACAACATGCTTTTATAGAAATCACTGTGACACAAATATTTAGATTTTTGTTTCACAATTTGTATGAACTCCAAATCTTTAGAGTTTCATATTTATAAAGTATCGCAAATAATACAATAATACCATTGTATGAGCTACACTTCTTGTAAAAATGATTGGAAACGCGTTTGAAAAAGCTCCTGCTGTGACCTTCCTTCTGTGAGGGCACACACACTCACACTCACACATACACACACACACACACACACACACACACGCACACACACACACACACACACACACACACTCACACACGCACACACACACACACACACACCCAGAGAGAGAGAGAGAGAGAGAGAGAGAGAGAGGGGGAGATCATTAATACAAAGCATTGGAGTCGGTTTTGGATTTTCACTTGTTGTTGGCTTTAATATGAACAGTCACATAAAATTCATTCCAATTTTTTGCCTTTGCTTCAATTAGGATGTTTCTTTAAATCTACAACACCTTCCTTTTCGAAAAGTTTACTGACATAGTAAAGAAGTAGCTAGGGAACTCTGCAAGTATGAGCAACAATAGCTTAAGGACATTATGTCCAATAAAGAGGAATTCATCATCTGCAGTTCGTGAAAAACAAAGCGCAATATTAAAAACAATTCAGTAGACCCTCGGAGTGCGGATACAAACTGTTTTCAGCTGTAGAGGTTAACTTCATGCACTTATCAGCATGTAGTTTAGAGGCTTGCATTAGAGTGCTTTGGTGCTTGGGCATCTTTTATTTAGCATGGTTGTACCGTTGTGAATGTAGCTATATAAATAAATACGCTCAAGAGTCTATCGTGTGTTTGACATGCAACTAAAAATTCGAAAATATATTTTTAAATCAGTAACTTTGCAAATTTAGAGGATTTGTTTTCGGACAACATATGTGTCACATTTTAAACAGGGTTTGTATAATCAGCACTGACATACAGACATTTATGCGCTGGGTATAACAGACATGCTTACCGTGTGAAAGGCCCGCCGATGTCTTGGAGCAGAGAAACACGCTGTATTGTTGCTTTTCTCTGTTGTATAAGCAGCGCCCGTAGGTCAGAAACGCTGTGTGCGGGTAGCACAGTTGGCTCCAACGCACATCCAGGCATCCGTCTGAAAGAAAGGTGTCGCTGCAGCTAGCTCTCAGGATAGTCATGCATTTATTTATATTTGCATTCTGGTGCGTTAAACTAGCAGCCTCTGTGTCCCGCTTGGATCATTATTCCGAAAATTCAGATATTTAAATAAAATGGTGAATTGGCTAGTGATGAGGAAAGAATATGTGTTTGTTTGTTTTTAGAAGTATCATAGTTTATTTCTAAAGGAATACATGTTATTTGTGACACTGTTTGAAAACTATTAGCCTCTGTGTGTTTCAGAGCGGTAAAGAAAAGCAAAATGCTCCTAAACTAGTTAAATTAAAAGTAAAATGCTCGTGCTGATGAACGAAAGTGTTATGCTCTCAATGACCGATGTAAAGGGTTAGTGTGGCTGCTTAGGGCATTTTTATATAGGTGTGGGGCTTGGTTTCAGCTGGCCTCTGAGATGTAGAGATAAAGGTGTAAACAAAGGTGATGCCTGTTTGGAGGATGGTCAGTACAAAGTGTAATGGCATGATAAAAGCTGTAGTGGCTCCGATGGACCTAGCACAGCCGGACCTCTGCCATAAGATAAAGGAGACTGTTTGTATTGAAAACTATGGCAGTACAATTGAGATGCTGTTGATAAGGATGGCCTCTTCTGCTGACTGTAGGGGGTCTAACTGTAACCCCCCCCCCCCCCGTCTAAATGTTGCAGAATTAAGAATCCCTGTTTATTTCTAAAGGAATGCCTGCTGTTTGTGGTATTCTGTTTGAAACTATTAGCCTCTGTGTGTGAATATGTGTTTTTAGAGGGTGGAAAAAACTTTCTGTTTAAAAACTGTTAGCCTCTGTGTGTGTTTCAGAGCCCTAAAGAAAAATACCCCTAAACTAGTTAAATTAAATCATCTATGTCTAAATAACAGAACTCTGAGACCTATACAATCCTTTAAAAAAGAGTTTAATTAAAATACATAATGGTTTCATTAAATAAAGCGCTATTAAACACATGTAAACATATGATCTCTGAACTCGCAAGTCCGTTCACGCGCAAAGTCCGTTCACGCGCAAGGTCCGTTCGCGCGCACATGGACGCGGAGGGGATAGGGGAGGGGGGTGTGGGGTGTGGGGGTAGGGTGGGGTGTGGGTGGGGGGGGGGGGGGGGGGGGGGCAAAAAAGCTGTAGGTATATTACTACTCAGAGTGGGTAACTAGATGCTTCTGTAAGTTTCGACGTTGAGCAAAAGCTTTACCACACAAGTCACAGTAGTGTGCTTTAACTACACTGTGGATGAGTTGGTGTTTTTTTAAGCCCTCACGATATGTAAAAGACTTTCCACACAAGTCACAGCTGTACGCTTTAACTCCACTGTGGATGAGTTGGTGTCTTTTTTAAGTCTCCAGCCTCGGTAAAAGACTTTCCACCCAAGTCACAGCTGTAAGGTTTAACTCCCCTGTGGATGAGTTGGTGTTTTTTTAAGTCTCCAGCCCGGGTAAAAGGCTTTCCACACAAGTCACAGCTGTAAGGTTTAAATCTACTGTGGATGAGTTGGTGTTTTTTTAAACCTCCAGCCCGGGTAAAAGACTTCCCACACAACTCACAGCTGTAAGGTTTAAATCCACTGTGGATGAGTTGGTGTGTTTTTAAGTGTCCAGCCCGGGTAAAATACTTCCCACACTCATCACAGCTGTATGGTTTAACTCCACTGTGGATGAGTTGGTGTGTTTTTAAGTGTCCAGCCCGGGTAAAAGACTTCCCACACAACTCACAGCTGTAAGGTTTAAATCCACTGTGGATGAGTTGGTGTGTTTTTAAGCTTCCAGCCTGGGTAAAAGATTTCTCACACAAATCACAGCTGTAAGGTCGAACTCCACTGTGGATGAGTTGGTGTCTTTTTAAGTCTCCACCCCAGGTAAAATACTTCCCACACTCATCACAGCTGTAAGGTTTAAATCTACTGTGGATGAGTCGATGTCTTTGTAGGCCTACAGCCCGGGTAAAAGACTTTCCACACAAGTCACAGGTGTAAAGTTTAATTCCACTGTGGATGAGTTGGTGTGTTTTTAAGTGTCCAGCCCGGGTAAAAGACTTTCCACACAACTCACAGCTGTAAGGTTTAAATCTACTGTGGAGGAATTGGTGTGTTTTTAAGCTTTCAGCCCGAGTAAAAGACTTTCCACATAAGTCACAGCTGTAAGGTTTAACTCCACTGTGGATGAGTTGGTGTCTTTTTAAGTCTCCACCCCGGGTAAAATCCTTCCCACACTCATCACAGCTGTATGTTTTCTCTCCCTTTCTTCTGTGAGGTTTGTCGGCCTCCTGAGAGCGCTGACTTCTCGCTCCATGTTGGTCCTGCAGTGACAGAGATACAAACAGAGGCAGTGAGTGAAATGCAGTCGTGGAACAAACTGTAACTCCCTCCATCAGTGGAATCAAACATGTCAACAAACACATTGTAGGTGTGTTACCATCAGTTTCTGGTGATAGTATCACATTTCAATGATGTGCTACAATGACAGTCGTAATGAAAAATACATATTGAAGAAATATTGATAAGTGGAGAAAATATTTTACTCATAAAACATTGTGAGTTCAATTTTTGATATTGTTGTTTCAATGTGTGCCGATAAAAAATTATGTTTGTATCTTCTTGTAACATCTGAGTTTTTTGGTTGTGAATTTAGATTCCGTGTATATGGAGGAGCCCGGGATGGAAAAGATAAAGCTGCTGTTAACATGTTTTTAAAAACCAACCAGCTGAGCACACAGTTTCAATAACAGTGTAACAGTGACATTTTTCTCACCTTTTGTGTTGAAGTCATTGTTTCCTCTGTAGTGGCTGAGCTGAGTCCAAATGGCTGAAATTGTTCCTCTGTTGCTCCACCAGACTCTTCTCCTGTTACTCAGCTGTGACACAAAAAGTATATGCATTTTATCCCTGATAAAAAAAGCAGAGCAAATAAACATGACTAAACTCCTCAGTGACAACAATACCTATGAAACTTCAATGTGGAACCCGAGAAGCAGCTACAACAAGAAAGTCATCAGTTGACACAAGAACCTGAAAGGGAAAAAGCCACTGACCCCCCGCATATCACTGCCTTTACCCAGTGGATGCTACACTCTGTATATATGGACCTCTATAGATCCACAAGTCCGGCTCACACTCAATGGTAGCAGTATAAACTCAGCCACCTCAGGGCTCACAAAATTTCAAATCCCCGGTAGCCCTTCGGGCAGGGACTCTTCAGTTTTTGGTAGATCAAAATAAATTTAAGTAGCCCAAATAAAAAAAGGAGCAATTTTTTCCTGTTTTGCTTCCGTTACAATATTATACTTTAATGTACAATATTGTAACGGAAACAAAACATTAATCAAAAAATTGTTGAAACACAAATTACAATATTGTATAAAAATTACAATCATCAACTCAAATACTTGGTTGTAATTGAACAGAAATTTCTATGAACTTGTAAGAACTGTACAACAGGAATCAGTCTGGGTCAGATCCTAAATTTGAAATTTCCACTGAAATCACAGGTAAGAGGCAAGTGGCACCAAGATCGAGGCCATTTGCTTTTTGAAGTTTGCAAAGACTGCTAAATTTTGCCAGTGGTAGTTCACTCTTTGCAACATAGTAGGCTGTTCTAAACAGATTTTTCAGGTTGATTTTTAGTATGTTATTTGCAGACTGAGCAATAATCAATTTCTTGCATTTCTCATGGGTTCTAATGGGGGCCTTTCTTAAAATTACTGGTCCCAGTAACAAAGGCACTTGTCGACTCAGAAATCGAGGGAAACCAACAACACACCCGGCAGAACATTATGTTATTTACACGGGTGCACATAAGTGGTCCGCATGTGCGCATTCGCTGTCAAAATAAAAGACGCGCACAAGATAAGAAGTTGCAACGCGCGTTTGCGTCCATATAAAAGGCCCTGTTTTTGTCCGCTAGAGTGGGATTTTCACGGCATATTCTGCACCAATTCTCTGTGCGTTCATCATTGAAGCCAGGTCTGGTTCCGGGGCAACGAATCAAAACAAACACACTGTGTTATAACGGCGACTACAAGAAAAATGCTTAAAAGTAGCTCAAAAGAGTCAGCGAGTAAAAGTTGTTAGTGCTGGGCGATATGAAGATATATATCGTGTGGACGATAGAAAAGTGTCTATCGTGCCATTTGTCCTCTATCATTTCTAACCCAAATTTGATAAATTATTATATAAATATATAATAAACCCTTTACAAACGGTTGGAGCAGGCACACTCCGTTTTCCCTAACTATTTTTAAATCCCTGTAGAACTGGAACCACGTATGGCAGTGCAATATTTTTTTTTGCATGTGAAACCGGAAGAGTTGTACTTACATCTTATGCCATTAGCTTGTCCTAGGTCACGGTTTCCTTCCACATATAGCTTTGCAAAAATTGCATAAGAAGCACTTGCAGCAACAAAAACATAATATTCCAGAAACACGCTTTGCCGATGTTCATAACACTTCCTACGTTGGCATATACGTCAGCGCGAATTGTTGCATGTCCACCATTACCTGCCCGAAACCGGAAGTGACGTTATTTTTGCGAAAGGGCCTTATAAGCCAATGTTGATGTTTTTAAAAGTCATGTTTGACTTTATGCTTTTCTGTATCGTTTCTGGGATGCTTAGAACTCAAATTACACTGTTGGAAATATTATAATGCATCAAAATAAACTATTTATTTTCATTTTTCCTGTAGTATCTAAAATTAGTGTATCTCAAAAATAAAACTATGAAGACACTCAAAATAAATTTCTCGTGGTTGGAAACTCTTGTATTTACAGTTTTGAGGGATACACCTCTTAAATTTTTTTTTACTAAAAATATATGTAAAAAATAAAACAAAAAGATCATCAGTTTTTTGTAGTTTATTGCACTACAAGTTTTTCCAATTTATGTAGTTACTATGGACCTAATGCATACATATGCACACATATTATTAAAATTTGGGCTATAACGGTTGTATTGATATATAGAAACTTGAAATGCTCCCACAAATGGCACTACAGCATGTAAAACATAAAGATAAGCTCGGGCGGACTTGGTTCTATGGTAGGTCTTAAAGGGTTAAATAGCCTGTGGCAATTAGTTGTCTTATTAGTGTCATTAGTGTTGTCTTCTCAATATACATGCTCCTAACTTTATGCAAGAGAAAATAAAGTAATAAAAAAATGATATTTTTCGCAAAGAAACTCCATCTTGTGGTTTGCGAGCTGGTCCTGCTGTACGTGCACCCAGATTTGCGACATACTTTACAGTAACTCAAAACAAAGACTGCACCCTCGGCACTTGCTTTTTATAGACTGCGTACTTTCTAGATGACCACAGGTCAGATGGTATATCGTGATATATATCGTTATCATGATATAAAATAATTCATATCGAAAAATGAAAAATAACATGTATGTGCTAACTTTCTAAACACTTTGTTACATTTATGATAAAGTAGACAAAACATATTTGTGTTGGCTCATTAGTTTTTGTCTTTAAATTAACTTTGTCTGTGTGCGTTTCAGGTACTGCACTCTCAACGACTGAATGAACCAGCATTGCAGCCATAGGTCACTGTGAGCATCACAGGGAAGATTGAAGCTGCCCACTGCACTTGGATGGTCGGAGTCGCGGAGACCTGCAGCCATGTCGCTGCTCTTCTGTCTAATGTAGAAGCAACAGTGCGGATCTGTGGCACAAGGACTGTTACAGATGAACCTGCATACTGGGTTTTGCTGGGTAGTATGACCAAGTTACAGCCAGAGGTTGGCCATAAGATAGACCTCTCCTCTCCAGCTGCCCAAAAAAAGGCTCTTGATCAAAACATAAACAGACCATTATTGATCTAATACCGAAGCCGTACCAGTGGTTCTCACCACACCGCAGTCAAGCACAACAGTAATCTCTAACGCTGACGATCTAAAGCCCTCTTCCTCGGCCAGGCGGTGACTACACGAAGCGATCTTCACGGGTGGGCAAACCGATCTGGTCGATATGTCCCCATAGGCCGTTAAGGCGCTACCGGCAGAGGATGACAGCAATGTCAGTGTTAGCACGCTGAACGCTATGCTGGAACAGCAACGGGAGTTTTACAAAGATCTGATTCACCAACAGCAAGTTAACTTTAAGACATTTGTCCAATTAATCATGGATGGAACTAACAAACGGTTGGACAGCATTCTAAGGGATGTACAGGATGTTAAATCCAGCCTGCAATTCACGGATGGGGTTGTCACCGAGCTGCAAACTGAAGAGAGGTGCATTAAAAGCAAACTAAAAGAGTTTGAATCGGCGGTCAGCAGCATACGCCAGGAACACAGAGAATTAACAACCAAGATGGATTAATTAGAAAATCAATCGAGAAGGAACAACATTGTGGTGGATGGATTAATAGATGAAAAAGCAGAAACGTGGGAAGGATCAGAGAAGAAAGTCCGACACATGCTGAAGAACAAGCTGGGCCTGGATAGTGACAGCATTCAAATTGAACGCGCTCACAGAGTCGGTCCATACAAGGAAAATGGACGAGCCAGGCAGATTGTGGTCAGACTACAAAGATTTAAAGATAAACTAGGGCTGTGCGATATGACCAAAATCTCATATCCCGATATTAAGACATCTATCGTCGATATAACGATATAAATTACAAAAATGTAACATTTCCTGTAAATTCTGTGAATCTCGGGCATCTCGACTTGCGTGAAGTGTTTCCAGCTGGGCGTCGTGTACCTGGAGTCGAGTGTTTTAACTGATGCATGGAACTATACATTTTTAGACGTAAGTTGTAACGGCCGCCGTTTTCTTTGTGAGTATTTATTACACAGCGTGCTGCGGAGAAAAGTCTGTTCTAACGTTTGAGTCTAAGGTTTATTTTTTAGCACCTGGCGGCTCTTTTTTGCTTCTCATCCGTTAATACTCTGCATCTTTCACGTGACTCGTTTTATTTTGAAAAGCCTCAACAGGATCTTGAGCTTTATTGTGAAAGGTTTATGTGGAAAATAAACAAGCGGACACGCCGTGGTTTTACCGTCGTTGTTGCTAACGACAACACATAAAAAACAAGCGCTTGTCCGTCCGTAGTGTGGTTATATTAAATATAAGAGAAAGAGAGAACTTTAAGAAATTAATATAGCCACTACAGTGACCATCAAAATGATGAAAAAATACTGGCGTAAACAGTTTATTTTGCGACACCACGAAACAAACGATAGCGTAAAATGAAACGATAGACGTTTTTCTATCGTCATCCGATATATATCGTTATATCGAACAGCCCTAAGATAAACAATTAATTCTCTCATCTGCCAAAAAACTGAAAGGTACCAATCTTTAAATCAACGAGGATTTTTCAGGGTCCATCAGGAAGAAGAGGAAAGAACTGTTACCACAGCTGAGAGCGGCCAGAGACAGAGGTGATATTGCCGTCCTGAAATATGACAAATTAATTGTTAAACCGAGGTCACAGAACGCTGGAATTAATATTTAGACTTCAGCAATGTTGTCATTTGTAGCTGTTGAGATCGATAGGTCTGCAAATGTCTGACCCTGTACTTATTACCGGATTCTCCGGCGAAGATTTTTCAGTAGCTCATGTCAATATTTGTAGCCTTAAATATAAGATTCAGGAAATTCAGTCACTGTTGTCAACAAATAATTTACTGTATCTCTTGAAAAATTACCGCTATTTATACAGCAAAGACTTTAGAATATTTAACAGGAGCAAGTTTCATTTTCCCCTGGTTTTACTACCACACTGTTCACTAGAGCAGGGCGATATGGCCAAAAATATTTATCACGATATACATTTGAAAATTTGCGATAACGATATAACTGACGATATAATTGATGCGAGACAAAATACAACTCCACAACTTTACTAGCGCAAAAAAACCCCCCATTCATTTATTTTCACTTAAACAAGCAGCTGTTTTTTTATATGCATTAAAGCTATATAAAAATTTAACAGTGCAAATGCAAATTCCTTGCTGAAAGTTTAACCAAAAGGCATTTCCAGTAGAAATGGGCTGACATATCCTGAGCATAACCATGTATAATATCCACTGAAGTTAAAAAGAGGTGCTTTGCAACATTAAACTGCAGTGTGCCAAATAAAAAAGCCAAATATGTATTTTTCGGACCATAACGTGCACGGGATTATAAGGCACATTAAGCGAAACAAAGCAGTCAGATGAATCAAACTTTATTCAACTCATTCTTTTTGCTTCCTCCACTTCTGTACCATTGATTCATTAATGCTGTATTCTATCACAGCTGCTCTATTCCCATGTTGTTGCAGTATATTAATGACTAACCTCGTATTGTGGATGGATTATCTCAGTTGTTCTCCTGACTGAAGTTTGGTCCGTTTACAGCATCCTGCCATGCGATTGCATTTGTCCCTAACCACCAGGAACCCTCGCGTTAACTTTTATCGAGTGGAAAAAAGTTAGCGTTCATCCTCCAGCTTCACTGTTTATGTTATGCTAACATAGCTGTGTCGCTAGCGATCACATAGCACATCATTATATACCAGCTAGCCCAACTTCAGTAACCCTACAAACGTCACTGCTGTTTAGTTTCCTGTCTTCATTTATGTTGGAAGTGATAGAAGAGCTGTACGTTTGAATTTTTTCAGAAATCTCTCAGTCAGAACATGCTATATCATGCTTAGGTAACTAGCGAGCTAACTTCCGCTAGCTTCCTGCTAACTTCTAACTCCGTTAAATGTAATAAATTCTGTTTTCATGGATGCCAGGATGTTAAACACCTGGTAAAGCAGCAATGCTGATCGTTTTATTAAAGATGAAAGAATTTAGACAGTTTTTAACTCTCAGTGATGCTGTGTGTTCGTTTGACTTTGGGACCTGAAGCGGACGGAGTTTAGGACCCAGGTTACTCCCAGATTTACGAGCATCTTAGTCCGACAAATACGGCAATAACGACGGCCCGCTTGCATGTTCTACAAAAAAAATGTGCTTTGTTGTGTATCTGATGGACAAACACCAAACCAGTTCCACATCACTGAAGTTGCACCATTTTTACAAACCAATTCTGGTTCATCCGTTTCACTCAACAATCGGCCATGTGCGTATGAAAACAAAGGCACTGCGCATGCGCGTTTTACCCATATTCTATCGCGATATTTCATTTTCTTATCGTTGCCCAACATTGTACCGGTATTACCGTGAACGGTATAATATGGCCCAGCCCTACTGTTCACCCTCACATAGAAGAAGTAATCTGATTGGCATGGTGGTATGTTTGAAGCAGGTCCCTTGTGTAGCGCTGGAACTCAGTCACAATGTGTTTCATCCATTTCATAGGCTGGTTTGCCTGCAATAATGCCAAATAATTAGCAACTGTATGAATAGAAGGTAGTTCTGCAAAATCCCTCAGTAGGATGTTTGTTCTAATTTGCTATGACCACAGAGCGTATCGAAAATAAAACTAAAAGGCTATAAAGAGTGATATGAACATATTTAGAACTTACTGGAATGAAAATGTCTGTAGTACACCAACAGATATTTGGAGATGGAAGAGAACTGGATATCAGCTCGTCTCACAGCTGCTATCCAGGCTAGACGCAGTAACATCCATTACACGAGCTGCCTCGTGTTGCTTCCAGGTTGGGAAAGAATGAAAAGCTAAACCATTTTCAAGCTTATTCTCTTGCCGGTCGGGCGATCGAACCTTGCAGCCGACCACACAGCAAGAACAAACCATAGCTGATGTTATCCATGTGCTTTCGACCCTCTGTCGCTTGAGCTTTGCCCCGGAAAATGGCGCATCAGGCCAAAATCCTTTCCACGCCCACCCCTGTGACATCACGCTCCAAAGCCCTTTGCCCCCCTTCTCAGCAAGCTTCCACTACTCTCACCCTGGGGTTGCGCTCCCCCACGCTTGTACCTGTGTCTTCATGTCCTGGGGGTGGGGGTTGGTTGTTCTCCTGCCCTGCACCTTTTGTTCATATTCAAAGACTATTTTTCTATATGTATTCTTTCCCCCTAGCAACCGCCATATTATGATGTTGCAAGCAATCACAAACTCTACAGTCTGTCTAACTCCAGTGTATACCAAGCAATCTATTATTCTCAACAGAGCTAAAATCAACATAAACTGAACCCACATTAAAGTTAGCTCGGTGCTTACCTTTAGATGAGCCCACAAACCGAGAGAAACTCCGTGATGAAGCTGGACGTCTTAAGAAACAGATCAGGGAGCAGAGACCCACGTGGTTCACGCTGATCTGAGCTAGGATTCACGAGACAATTATGTGCGGATCGATGCAGATATCGATCCCAACGTTGGTAGTGGTATATGTTCCTGTAAGTTCACTACTTTACTCCCGTTTCATGAAAAAGCAGCTCTCTCTGCTCGACTCCTCTCCTGCACACACACACTTTGCTCCGCCCCCTTTTACCCGGCTCCGCTGTGATTTGTTGCTGTGCGGTCACGTGACTCAGCTGCACAACGTAACCCCGTGGAGTGTTATTTCAAAAGTAGCGCCAATCTCCTTTTCCTAAACTCTTTTCCTTGGCCTCGATGAAAATGACATCGGGGGAGGACTACGGTGGCCCTGAGAAGCCAAACGGACTGCAACTTCAGAAAACACTTGCAAAAAGAAAAATGCTGCAAAAAGAAAAACTCTGCAAAAAGAAAAATGCTGCAAAAAGAAAAACACTTGCAAAAAGAAAAATGCTGCAAAAAGAAAAACGCTGCAAAAAGAAAAACACTTGCAAAAAGAAAAATGCTGCAAAAAGAAAAATGCTGCACAAAGAAAAACGCTGCAAAAAGAAAAACGCTGCAAAAGCACACAAAGCACAACGGAAATAGGAAAAAAGACAACGGAAATGTTTCTGGGGAGACAATAACCGGACGGACCAGTTGCACGAACCAAAACATGTATGTATGGCTGTATCCCAATTCAGGGGCTGTGTCCCAATTCAGGGTATGCACGCTTGAAGTACGCACACTACGCGTACTACGTACGGTGCGTACTACAAGTACGGGAAGTGCGGAAGTGAGAGGCTTGTGAAATGGGACGGTCTAGCCTTCGTCGCGCTGATCAGGTTGCCTAGCAACCATGATACTAACCGCGAGAAATGTTTCATACAGCTTTGTGTGACAGAAATGAAGGAGAAAAAATGTTTTGTTGTTCATTCATTTTTGTCCTGACATCACTTTGATTAGTTGAGACCACAGGACTGTAAAACATGATAGTTGGGCTTCATTTCTGTACTGAACAGTCATTTCAAGATTAGTTAGTAAATAATAATTAGCTAATGTTATTCATGAGACTAAAGTCATCTCACTGTGGTAATGTTAATATAATATGGACAGTATTATATATATCGTCAGATATATATATATATATATATCTATATATATATATATATATATGTATATATATATATATATATATATGAGCTTGAACTCTGGGTCAAAGATGCAAGTAGCAGTTAATTATATTTCCTATCACCTTAAATCTTCACTCAAAGACAAGTATCTCTGACAGTGTATATACAGATGTATTATATATAAGAGACAAATATTGTTCCTTCAGTATGTTGGCATTACTAAATTTGGCTCAATGCTTACATATATGTATAAAAAGCAAATGTACGAGCTGTGATAACTGTTTCTGATAGAATGAAGATCAGACTGATATATGAAATATTCCTTTATTGGGTGAGAAAATCAGACCATGTCATAACTGCTTTAAGTCATACAGAATAGATATCAGAGCCTTAAACAGGCTGACTTCTGCTAAATGGGTCAAACTGGGCAGAAACTATACAAACACATAACATCCTTATAGAATATGATGTAACACTATAGATCAACTTACCTCAGAATATATAAAGCATATAAACAATTACAGCAATATGATGCAACAAACACAGCAGTGCTACTAATCCAAAATACTCAAAGCTTCATAGAACTGAAACAAACATTTATTTTCAGGTCCCTTCTGCTGCTGATAAAATTAGTTGAACATTACCTAATAAGACTGATTCTGGACAGATAGTTAGTTATGTTAAACTTTTCTAGCAGTCCTTCACAAACAGGGAACAGTCTGTCTATTCTTTCCATCTGTCAGCTGGTGCTGGCTCTTCCTCTTCCTCTTCCTCACACACTGTTGAGTTTGTCCTGGTGGATCATCAGGGGTGCAAAGCCTCACAGATGATGTGCAGCAGTGAGTCCCTCAGTCTGTCCTCACTCTGGACACTTGCAGTCGTCACACGTGGAAATTAAATGTGTGATAAGCTGCAGGATTCAAACACAAGTGTAACTTATAAATACATGTTCATACTTTTACTACACAATCAGAGAGAAAGAAACAGAGAGAGAGCAGGACAGAAAGACAGGTGACAGTCTCTGGTGTATACACAGGTGTGCACTGATAAAACACCGTTGTTTCCATTCAGGAAATGACCCCAGCTCCTGCAATCCTGTGACCGCAACGGGGCCGTCTACTTCCTGGAAGGTGGAAAAGTAGCGGGAGACTGACTTTTCTTAGTCCCGCCATTTTCTGCGTTCTTTAGAGACATCGGGGTGGGGTTCTGTGCTTTATTTTTTTTTTTGGAGAGTTTAAAAAAAGAAAAAAGAAGAGATACATTGCTGAGCCATGGCAGATTTTCCCAGTTTTGGCAGGGGAAGGGGGTCAGTTGGTTTTACCCCTCTGCAGTCATTTGGCAGAGGCAGATCAAGGTTGGTGACAGCTCCAGTTTCATCCACACCTAAGCCTGTCCTTACTGAGTTAAATGAAAGCCCTATTGAAGTGAACTGTGATGATCTACAAAATGCTACATCAGAAACCAGTCCCACAAAAGAGAACCTTTATGCAGAGATTGCAACGCAAATTGGGTTTTCTATTGGGGAAAGCATTGCCTCTTGTCTTGAATCTCGCTTGGGCTTTGGAGTGGGAAACAGCGTTGTTGGGTCTGCCAATAATGTGTTATCAGGACCCTCAGAATGTGATTGTAAAGTCTGATGTTAAAGAACCTGTGTGTTTTAGAGGGGATGGCTGTGATACATGCAGTGTTCAGGAATGGGAGGAAATGATGATGACTTTTTTTAAGAGAAGAGGGGTACCAGTTGCTGAACAAGCTGATGATGTGCCAAGTAAACTGCTGGGGAGGGCACGAGAAATAGTCAAGGTGGGCATACGTAGTAAGCCATCTGTGTGTCTTGAGAGGGGCCCAGAGCCCATTTTTGAGATCTTAAAGCAGCACTTTAGTGACACTGCCTGTTCAAGCATGCCTTTAGCTGACTTTTATGCAAGACTACCCAACTCCGGTGAAACACCGTTTGATTACTGGCTCAGGTTGAACAGAGCAATGGAGGTGACAGAAGACTGTCTGAAGAGACAAAATAAGTCCTTTGCATATCTGACAAAAGAGCTGACTGCTATGTTTATCCGTCATTGCCCAGACTCAGAACTGTCTCTTATTTTCAAGTGCAAGCCCCTGCAGCAGTGGACGGTTGCTGATGTGCACGAGAAATTGCTGGAGCATGGCAAGGACCAGAAGTGCACCCCTCAGTTTAGTGCAGTCAGTGCCTTGAGTTTTCAGCACCAGGAGGTGAGTCCTAATGTGCAGCAGATGACATGCAGCAGTAAGTGTATTACACCATCATCAACCTCTACCTCAGCACCACTTGTCGACTTTAATGCACAACCATCTACTGATCCTCTTGATCATGTGATAGCCCTGTTAGAGAAAGTCCTGGAGCGACAGCCTCGACAAGCAAAGCTGCCTGCTAACGATGATGTAAGGGCCCCCTGGAACCAAACACACAAAATCGTGCCTTGCGTGATTTGTGGTGACAGTGAACGCTCTACATATTACCACTGTAGAGCCCATCAGCTGTGTTTCATCTGCCATGCTGGCGACCACACACGGGCTCAATGCCCCAGGGCCGTGTCTGTCAAAGTGAGGGGGCCTGAACCAGCCACCCAGGAGCTGGGAAACTAGATGGCCTACATGTGGAGGGGGCAAGTGTTAGGCCTGAAATTGCCCCCAAAAACGGGTGATTTTGATGATTTAGAATCTGTATACCACACTGTTTGTGAGGAGCACCAGTTAAGTCGGCGACCGATTTTTCAGAACACACACAGACTAAAACAGCATGATGAGCTGTTCTATGAAAATGTGACCCTGTGTGGCAAAGTGTCTGTTAAAGCCATGCTTCACAGTGGCTCTATGGCCTGCACCCTCAGTACCAATATGATGCCCCAACTATTACATCATGCAGTGCTGCAGACCCCCACCTTGCAACCCACTGATGTTGTCCTGATTGGCTGTGGTGGTTCGAGGACAGTTCCATCAGGTGTGTGTGACATTACGGTGGAGATGTATGGTTGCAAAGTTGTGCCAATGTTGGTGGTCGCAGGGCAGAGTGAGGACCTCATTCTGGGCAGTAACCTAATGAGATATCTGGGTAATCGCCTGAGGGGAGAGGGAGATTTAGGAGAGGAATGCAGCAAGACTCTGAGTGTTGAAGAACAGCCTAATAAAAATCTGTTGAGTTCAATGTCAGGAGTGGTGGCCCCAGGGCATGTTGGTGATAAGATCAGAACTGTCAAGCTAAAGAGAGCTGTAACATTAGAGCCCCTGACAGAACACCTGGTTTGGGGCAGGCTGCAGCTAGTGAATAGTGGGGAGGTGGGCAGTGCTGTAGTTGTAGAGCCCATTGGGTCGAGGTCTGGTCCGAGGTCAGTTATGGTTGGGAGAACTGTAGCGCATCTAAACAGTGATGGCTGGCTCCCTGTGAAAGTGCTGAATCCCTTTGACAAGCCGATAACCCTGAAACGGAACATGAAGCTGGCTGACGTGTCCCCCTGTGCAGAATTTTAACCCCCAATGGCTCCTACTTGGAACAGAACATGCAACAGTCTACTGGCTCAGCTTGGCGCCATGATAAGCAGAGTCTAGTCACCAATGTTTCCACTCTGCCAGATGATTCACCCTCACAGGAGGTGACAAGTGGTTGTAGCAACTTACATGCAGTACTGCAAAATCTGGGGCTGTCTGATATCGGCATTGATTCATGTGCAGTTTTGCCGGCTGGCAGAGAGAAACTGGTTGGCCTCATAGCCCAGTTTGAGTCTATCTTCTCGAGAGGCAAGCTGGATTGCGGCAAGGCTAACGGCTGCCTACATCGAATTCGAGTTGTGGACGACAAGCCATTCCGGTTGCCATGCCAATGTGTGCCGCCGACGCATTATGGAAAAACTAAGACAGGCTCTGAATGACATGGAGGAACGAGAAATAATTCGGAAGTCTTGCAGTGAGTTTGCATCACCACTGGTCTTAGTTTGGAAGACGTCCGGTGAGTTGAGAATCTGTAATGACTTTCACTGGCTTAACGCTAGAACTGTCAAAGATGCTCACCCACTCCAGCATCCGGCTGACGCACTGCAGCTGAGGGAATACAAACTCAAATTGTCGGAACAGGTTCGATCATGTATTCATTTGGTGATTTATTAAATGTATAACTTTTATTCTAATCTGCTGCTGAGTCTCATACACTGATGAAAATGGAGAAAACACAGATCACGAACATCTGTTCAACCAATTACTTTCATTCCACTTTGATCTGCGACAAAATGACACGTTCATCTCTGTTACAGTGTTGCGTTAGACTGATATATTCTTTTGTTCTTTATGCTGTAGATTAAACCACTACATTCTCGGCTACAAATAATTTAAGACGGTATTTGGTGACACACAAACAGGGTTTTTCAAAGTTCAGTTCTGTTAGTTTCCACATGCCGGTTGTTGTGTGCTAAAAACAATGGCCACCAGGCCAAAGCAATGGTTTTGACTCGATAAGTCAAAAGTTTGATGGGTGAGGTTGACAAATAAAATTATTTCATGGTGAGACCTGAAGGAGTCAACTGTGCCAAAATGAATTAACTAAATACACCATTAAACAGTTATTTAAATGTGGAAATAATTGTGTAATTAATTAATTAAATATGTCAATAAAATGTGTAAAATATTAATTAATTACATGTGTCGTAACTATTTATGTAATTAATTATTTCCGATTTTAAATAATTATTACCACATTTAATTAATTATTTAATGGTGTATTTAATGAATTCATTATGGCAGTCCTGGTGTTCCATAGCTCTCGCTCTCCAGCTGATTTTTACTGCACTGGAGTGACTTCTTCATAGAGAGATTAAAGCACACTGTTAGTAGATCATCCTGCAATTGTGACATCACAATAATTTGCCTCGCTTTATAAATCTGTCACTTCTATAACATATAAAATTAAATACATAATACAATAAGTACTTTGTAAAGGACTTTGCTGACATCTTGGCTGAATACATGCCAAAATAAGATCGTGTTCCTATTGTTGGGGGTTTTAATATCCATGTGTGTTGTCCTGATATGCAAAGGGCTTTTAAGTGTGCTGTCCCACACATGAACGTGGACACACACTTGATCTTGTTTTATCTCATGTTGTGTTTTGGGTTTTTTTTGTTTTTTTTTTTAATGTAGAGATCTGTGATGCTGTGTTTTGTGACCACAGTGCTGTGATGTTTGAAGTTCCTCTTGCCTGTACCTCAGTTAAACTCACAGTGCTGCTCGACGAGTTTTTAACTCCTCCACTGCTGAGCAGTTTTCAACAGTTTTAACCAGAACTGCAAAATCCCAGAGATTTTATGCAGCCAGACCACAGAACTGAGCTCATGGTTTTATTCCACCTGCCAGACTGCTTTGGACATGGCTCCATTAAAATCCAGGCATTCTAAAACTAAATCTGAGCCCTGGCTGAACGACACGACCCGAGCTGTCAGACACGAGTGCCGTTGAGCTGAGCACATGTGGAAAAAGGACAATTTACAAGTGTCATTCCATATGCTAAAAGACTGTTAGCGTCAAAAAACAAACAAACAAAAAAACAAAAACACAAAACAGTTATTTGACATTATTGTGTGAAACTGTAACAACTTGCATGTTTTATTTAAAACTATTAACTTTCCTCTCAGTGCACCACATACCGACTCTATCAAGCTCTTCTCTGCAGCCTGAGAAAGTTTTTTTCACTGGAAAAAAATTTACAATTTTCAAATGATGCTGTCTCTCTTAACCTCTTATAAGAGGTGTTACCTACAGTTGGACCTTTGGTTCTCAAGCTGGTAAACTGTCTGAGTCAAAATTGAATTTAATCAAATCGATTATAGAAATCAGTGACGATACTCAGCCCTAGTGAGTAGCCTAAGCCCGGCAGAAGTGGATGTAGCTGTGGGTAATGAGAAAAGATGAAAAGGTTGATAACACATTACATGCCGCGGTAAATGCACTGCCTGATTGTTACCTCTCCCCACTGCCTTCAGTGGCAGGCAGCAGGAAACAGATCAGGAGGCCGAGATGATGTTTAAGTTTGACATTACTCACAATATTGCCAAAGAGTGATAAGGAATGCACAAGCACGTTTCAGTAACTTATCTTTCTTGTAGATCTGTGCTCCAAATAAAGAAGTTTAGATTATTAGTTAAAATCACAAATTTTAAGTTACAAATCAATATTGTCTGCATGGACAGATATTCCATATATATTCCGTTTTGAAATTTCGCACATTTTAAAAAGTTTGAATTTGTTTAGTATCCTATTGAACAGCAGAAATGAGACTTTCTTTTCAGAAGTAAGTAACAGGAAAAAAACAGCAGTTGACAGCGCTGTAAACAACGGCAGACTTATGCGTAATAAACAAGCGAATAATGTAGAAAACAGATTTTTTTTGACGAGAAACTGTTCTTGAAGTACACATAGACAGAGAGAGAGAGAGAAAGAGCTGTGCATGAAGTGTGATTTTATTGTTGTGGAAGCAAAACAGCAAAAGTAAGAGGGAATTCATGACAATGTTTACGTGAAGGGTTGGATCTTCTTTAGCTGCTGGTTTAGTCAATATTGTTTGGAGAGAAATGAAACCTGCAGCTTCGGAATGTAGTGGAAAAAGGGCGTGAACACAAAGCACGGACCCACCGAAACATCAGCGAGCTGTCGGCTTTCAGCCCCGACCGTGTCCATGCTGTCGGGAGAGAAAGGCGACATCTCGCTGATTCTGATCTGTCGGTGGATCCACGCTTTGTGTTTACGTCTTTGTGCAGAATCGAGGTCCTGCTCTCATTTACTATTTCAGCTGTTTGGTTGTTGTTATTTGTTAAAATTTTGTGAGATTTAACCTGAAATTCTGGCATTTTGGTCAAAATAAATTTATATTAAGAAATCAATTCAGGATTTTAATGAATCGATATCAAGTTATCCAAGCTAGAACCGATTTTAATCGATAATCACAACTGACCCCTATACATAACTTTGTGGACATGTAGCCAACAGTAATGTTTTAACGTTCTTCGCAGATATATAAGTGGCTAAAATTTAATTCTTGCTTTTAAAAGTTTATTCTTCTGCCGTCTGCTGTTTTGTTTTGTTTTTTTGTTTTTTTGAAATAGCCACAGCCACCACTGCACTATGAATTCTGGCCTATGTTGTGACGAAATCAGCCTTCAAATGGGGCCTCGAAGGATGCAGACCAAGTATAGATAGATAGTATAAGTGTAGATACTTACATGAAAAAAACCATAATAACTTCATACTGTCACTGGGTTTAAACTAAAGGAGTGTTCACAAGAAATCATCAGTATCAAACTGTGACAATGAAAAATGTTCATTAAAGCAATCAAGAATGGGATGAGTTTGATGTAAATCTTTGGTAATGCATGGGGGAAGCTCTGTGCCAATTTTATCAACAACTAAGGTGTTAAGAGAAAACTCAGGAGGCAAGAAACACAGACTCAGCGCTTTTTACATGTACATGGCCAATGCCCCAACACAGTCTCCACACAGCAACGTGTACAAGACGTGTCACGGAGGATCCGCGCCGAGGCATCTGTGTGTTCTTTATTATATAGGCAAAAAGCTTGTATCATATTCTTAGCATACAAAGTATGAAAAACAACTCCCTATATGGAGACTTAAGATATGGAGACTGAAGATACGTGAGTTCGGTGAGTTCGTTGGCCATATCTGTATGTGGCCTTGAACATTTCTACTTTTATTTGTGCAGCTTCCTCCCTATGGTTTCAATCATACTCCTCATGTCATACACACACACTAAGTTTAAATGAAGCTAAACACTATGAGAGTACAGACAGTAATATAAGAATACAAGTTTCCTTTAACATATTATTGGTACAAGTTTCCTTTAACATAAGGATGTTATCCTTTTCTGGATGCAATACCGTGGCCTCAAGTAACACTATACAGAATCTTAGAGTCATTTTGACCAGGAAATATGGAAATATAAAGCAAATATTTAAGACTGCTTTCTTCCATTGCTGCAATATCTTTAAAATCAGAAATATCCTGTCTCAGAGTGATGCTGAAAAACTCGTTCATGCATTTACTTCTAGTCGGAATTATTGTAATTCATTATTACCAGGATGGTTTTTTTTGCGTTGGGACAAAGGCAGGATGCGATGGCTGCTGTTTTATCTACGTGTGGATCCACATGCCCAGCTCTAAATTGCACCCAAATACTCTAGGTCCCTCCATCCAACCACACACTTTCGGGACCGTGACCACCCACTGCACATGCTCCAACGAGGTATCACTATGAATGACAACATCATCCAGGTAGCAAACAGCATATGCAGTGTGAGGTAAATGGCCTGTATTTATATAGCGCTTTACTAGTCCCTAAGGACCCCAAAGCGCTTTACATATCCAGTCATTCACCCATTTTGATGTCAAGCTACATTGTACCTTGAGCCACGATCGCCCCTGCCTCACAGTCATATGCAGTGTGAGGACGCAGCTATCGCTACAGGAGGTGCTGAAAAATGCCCGCGGCTTCAAACAAGCCTAACAGAAGTGTGACGAATAGTACGAACCATACAGAGTAGAGAAGGACGTTTTTGTCTTTGGCCTCTGCAGACAAGGGAATCTGCCAGTAGGCGTTAGTTAAATCCAACATCATAAAAACAAGCGCACTGCTTGTTTTTATGACGCTTATACAGTCAGGTCAACCCGGGGCATGGGATAAGGATCAAACCATGAGACCTTCACTTTGTGACAATCATCACAGAACCGTATAAAACCCTGCGCTCACTTCTTAATTACCTGGAAGCACCTTAAAGACAACCGGCCCCTCTCAACAGCTGGGACAAATCATCTGGCAAACAGATAGGAGACCAAACACTGAGGAACAAATCCTCATTTCATCCTATGATAACAGCATTTTCACCATTTCAGCCAATTCCTTTTGCACAATTTGTCTCTTGTGCTCAGGCAACCTGTAGGGCCATGAACGCACTTTCACACCAGGCTGCGTTTGAAATTGGTGCTGCATGAGAGTCTTGCAGATGGTCGGGGGAATGAACACATCTGCAAACTACTGTTGCAATGCAGGAACATCTGCTTTATTGGAATGTGTGAGATGTTAATCACAAAGCATCTTAAACACACTGTCTGAAAACTTCATGCCCACATCTTGTTTTTAAGAAAAATCAAACATCTTTTCCTTAAGATCATTTCAGGGTTTTTAATGAGCTGCATGTACCGTGCCGAGAGCAGCCAAGTCTCCTCCTCTGATAAACCTCCACATGTACCACTAAAAACATTTAAATTAGTTTGAATCTGAAATCATGGCTCAAACTACTTGTTGTGAAACCATTTGTTTATTTTTCACACCAAACTGTTTAATAAGATAAACTTTACACAGAGTTCATCAAATATAACTAACGCTTTAACATTATCAGGATTTCATAATACAAACTTCAGATCAACAGGAAAACAACCACAGAACATGTGGATCAAAATGAATTCATTAAAAAACAACGTGGACAAACAAAGGATACAGTAAATACACTAAAGTGAAAGGAGGAGCCAAAAAAAAGATGTTTAATAGGATTTGAATTAACTAAAAGTAGTCACATGTGATCTTTAAAATGGTCCTGATGTGTGCTGCTGTTTTTAACATTTAACAGTTCTTTGCTGCCACTGTGAATATTGTGTTCCTTCCCTAATTAAATTAAGGTTACACAGCCTCACTGCTCCATCTTCTGGTAAAAAAAACCCATGGAATTACATGGAAGTACAGCCCAAAACCAGTTCAGCTTGAGTTTCTTTTTTCTGGACATAAAGTCACAGCAGCTGTTGTTTCAAAACTGGTGGACAGATTTAGTTCATTTTGGAAGTTTTAAGAGCAACTGCTGTGTAATAATTTGCAGTTTTGGGAGAAAAATGATTTAAGAGAAGATTTTACCACAGCAAAAGATTAAATATGAATGAAGAATTGAAATTTAACTGAGGTGAAACATGCAATGAATACATAAAAAATAAGTTAATTTTGGAAAAGCTAAAAAAGCTCAAATAAAAGAAATGATTTACATATCCATATGTGATTTTTGATAGAATACCAGTTTGGTTAAACAAAGAGAAAAAAAGACATTCCTACTATACATTCCTTCCTAAACGTAACATTCAGGATTATTCACTGCAGGTCCAGAAATCAGAGCTACCTCATCAGATCCAAGTGTGACATCAGCTGACACTCTTTACAGGAGATTCCATCTGAACTCTGGAGCCTGATCTCAAGGTTTTTAAGTCTGACCCTGAAACCAGAAGAGGATCTTTCTCTCTCTTCAGATTCATTGTGATCCAGTGATTTCAGTCCTGCATGATCAGGCTGATGTTTGCACAGAGCAGATAATGAAGTGAATGTTTTTGCACATTGGTAACAGTGAAACAGTTTATTTACAGTGTGGAATCGTTTGTGTTCGGAGTATGAACTGAGATTCCTGAAGCTCTTGTCACACTGGTCACAGCTGAAGTTCACTTCCATGTGTGTACGTTCATGTTTGTTACGATGACCTGATTGTGAGAAGCTTTTGTCACAGTGTCTGCACTTGTATGGTGTCTCTCCTGTGTGAATTCGCTTCTGCTTTTTCTTTAAGCTCACGTGCAGTGGTGAAGGATGACCCAGACTGGTCACATATGTGCTTTTTGACTCCACTGTGGAAGAGTTCATGTATTTTTAATGTACTTGGTGTGTGGAAGCCTCTCCCACATTCTTTGCAGTAGTTCATTTTGTCTGCAGTGTGTCTACGTTGATGTGGTTTTAGGTCCCGTTGATGATTGGAGGTATTTCCTCAGAGGTTACAAAGAAACTCTTTCCCACCACCACAGTGACGACAGGGCTGAGAACTGGATCCATCTCTGCCAACGTTCAATTACATTTTACTGTTTACATTTTAACACTCAGCATACTTGGCAAAATGTGACTCTACTTTTTCCAAACAGTTCATTCAATATTTTCATCAGGTCAGGTTTCATATCAGGTTTTCTGATCAGGCTCGTCCAAAAAATCAGGTTAAAATTACAGGATAAAACATAAATACATACCTCACAGTAACTGCACTTGTAGAGTTACTTGCTGGTGTGGATCCGTTGGTGTTTTTTCAGGTGATGTGGAGATTTAAAAGTCTTCTCACACAGGTCACATTTATAAGGTCTCTCCTCAGTGTGGCTAAACATGTGTATTTTTAACTGTGCTTCTGTTGTAAACAGTTTCCCACACTGATCACAGAAGTAAACATCATGTCCAGTGTGAATCCGCAGGTGAATATTTCGGTAGTGTTTGTTGCTGAACCTTTTCCCACAAAGGTCGCAGCTGTACGCCTTAATTCCAGAGTGGGTAACTAGATGCTTCTGTAAGTCGTGCCTTTGAGCAAAAGCTTTACCACACAACTCACAGCTGTACTCTTTAACTCCACTGTGCATGACATGGTGTTTTTTTAAGCCTTGACAATGGCTAAAAGACTTTCCACACAAATCACAGCTGTACGGTTTAACTCCACTGTGGATGAGTTGGTGTGTTTTTAAGTTTTGAGCCAGTCTAAAAGACTTTCCACACAAGTCACAGCTGTATGGTTTAAATCCACTGTGGATGAGTTGGTGTGTTTTTAAGCCTCCAGCCAGGGTAAAAGACTTTCCACACAAGTCACAGCTGTAATGTTTAACTCCACTGTGAATGAGCTGGTGTGTTTTTAAGCCTCCAGCCCGAGTAAAAGACTTTCCACACAAATCACAGCTGTAAGGTCTAAGTCCACTGTGGATGAGTTGGTGTCTTTTTAAGGCTCCAGCCTGGGTAAAATACATTCCACAATCATCACAGCTGTAAGGTTTAAGTCCACTGTGGATGAGTTGGTGTCTTTTTAAGGCTCCAGCCTTGGTAAAGGAATTTCCACACAAGTCACAGCTGTAAGGTTTAAATCCACTGTGGATGAGTTGGTGTGTTTTTAAGCCTCCAGCCCGGGTAAAAGACTTTCCACACTCATCACAGCTGTAAGGTTTAAGTCCACTGTGGATGAGTTGGTGTGTTTTTAAGCCTCCATCCCGGGTAAAAGACTTTCCACACAAGTCACAGCTGTAAGGTTTAACTCCACTGTGGATGAGTTGGTGTGTTTTTAAGGCTCCAGCCCGGGTAAAAGACTTTCCACACAAGTCACAGCTGTAAGGTTTAACTCCACTGTGAATGAGCTGGTGTGTTTTTAAGCCTCCAGCCTGGGTAAAGGAATTTCCACACAAGTCACAGCTGTAAGGTTTAAGTCCACTGTGGATGAGTTGGTGTGTTTTTAAGTCTCCATCCCGGGTAAAAGACTTTCCACACTCATCACAGCTGTAAGGTTTAAGTCCACTGTGGATGAGTTGGTGTCTTTTTAAGTCTCCACCCCGCATAAAATCCTTCCCACAGTTATCACAGCTGTATGTTTTCTCTCCCTTTCTTCTGTGAGGTTTGTCAGCCTCCTGAGAGCACTGACTTCTCGCTCCACGTTGGTCCTGCAGTGACAGAGATACAAACAGAGGCAGTGAGTGAAATGCAGTCATGGAACAAACTGAAACTCCCTCCATTAGTGGAATTAAATATGTCAACAAACACATTGTAGGTGTGTGAGCACCACCTTCTGGTGACAGTATGACATTACAATGATGTGCTACAATGAGAGTTGTAATTTAAATGACATTATTGAAGAAATATTGATCAGCGGAGAAAATCTTTTACTTCATAAAATTTTTTTGAGTCTAACTAATGATATTGTTTTTTCAGTGTGTGCTGATAAAATATGTTCTTTGTATTTTCTTGTAACTTCTGTGGTTTTTGTTTGTAAATGTAGATTCTGTATATATGGAGGAGCCATATATGGATGGAAAACATAAGGCTGCGTCCACACTAGCCCGGATAGATTTGAAATAGGTGTTTTTGTCTGAAAACGCTCCGCATTCACACTAGCACTTTCAGTCTTTTTCAAAGAGTTGCGGGCTCACACTAAAACGACCAAAAACCCTGACGTTGAAGTTCCGCGCATGCGTGAAACGCAAGATGACTCGACCTGCGTCATTTCCCTCTACCGTTTATTTACATTCTGGCTCTTTGAAAAGTGGCGGTGAAATGGCGAGACAAAACACCGAATTTCTCAAGTGGACTGATTATGAGGTGGAGTTGCTGCTCCGAGTCACCAACGTGTACAAGGTTTCCAAAGCAAGGAAGAACATTGACTGGGAGACGATCCAGAACACATACGCCGAAATATTGGACCGCCCCAATGGTCAGTATGCTGCAGACAACATGGCCTACCCCCACAGGACGACCTCACAAAACTAGTAATTACGACAAAATTGAAGGCTCAAATACAGGCACGCAGTAGACTGCGGAAAAAGAAGCGGGCATGGAAGAGTAATTATCTGTGTTAAATCTGTTTCATGGCCATTTATGGTAACAGCCCTTTTTCTCATCTTGTTGTTTTCTGACAGATGTTTGTATTTCACATAAAGGTTTTAGTTTCACATATGGCTAATAAGTGTATTTTTCAATAGTAAAACATGAACAAGAAGTATGTATTTACTAGGGGTGCAACGATACACAAAATTCACGGTTCGGTTCGATACTTTGGTGTCACGGTTTGATATTTTTTCGATACAAAAAATGTTCATGCCTTTTTAATTTTTCATTTATTAAAATTATAAATATATATTTTAACTCAAAAGTACAGTTTTTAAATGTAATGTTGCTGAAGCAACAAAATAATTAAAAAGTAAAATAAATCTATCTGATTGAGAAATCACTCATCTTTGGAAAAGACAGTTTATAACAGAGAAATGGCTCCTTCCAAAATACTATACGCTTCTTCTGGGGTATATTCTCAGCAGTATATTAAACATATCAGGTCCCCATAAGTAAAATCTTGTGCTAACAGCTGTCTAAATGACTCGGGTAAAGTTTGTAGCATACGTGTGGGGCTGGGCGATATGGCCTAAAATCCATATTGCGATATAATTTGAAGCACGTGCGGTAATGATATATATCGCGATATATTATTTTCTTCTGTATAATGTATTTTCCACACTATAAGGCACACTTAAAATCCTTTAATTTTCTCAAAAATCGAGAGTGTGCCTTATGTATGAATTCTGGTTGTGCTTACTGACCTCAAACCGATTTTGGCGTGCAGAAATCTGTTAAAAATGTTTTAGTACAACTTTGGTAAGCCGCACTGCTTGATGGATTGTCAGAGCATTACGGCTGCCGTAGTGAGCTCCGCGGAGTAATCTGGGTCCAAAACTCCACCCTCTTCAGGTCACAATGTCAAACGAACACTAAGAGCTAAAAACGGTCTAAATTCTTTCATCTTTAATTAAATCATCAATGTCAAATCAAATCACTTTTATTGTCACGTCACATGTGCAGGTACACTGGTACAATACATGTGAGTGAAATTCTTGTGTGCGAGCTTCTCAAGCAACAGAGTTGTGCAAAAATACAATAACGTAAAACAAGCAAATATAAAAATGGCTAATCTAAAAAGTAATAAATATGTGTACAATATATAAAGGTATATACATTACTGAACGTGTGTACTAAATATGTTTTTCTACGTGTGTGTGTGTGTGTGTGTGTATATAGTGTGTATATACATGTTTTACAAATGAAATAAAGTAAACAATAAAATAAGATATATAAAATATACAGAGGTTGGTATGTGCAAAACAGTGGCATTAATGTACAGTATGGAGTGCATAATGTTGAAGTTCCAGTAGTGAGGGTGAGGTGTCTATGACGTGTTCAGCAGTCTGATGGCCTGGTGGAAAAAGCTGTCTCTCAGTCTGCTGGTACGGGACCGGATGCTGCAGAACCTCCTTCCTGATGGAAGTAGTCTGAACAGTTTGTGGCTGGGGTGACTGGAGTCCTTGATGATCCTCCCCGCTTTCCTCAGGCACCGCTTCCTGTAGATGTCTTGGAGGGAGGGAAGCTCACCTCCAATTATCCGTTCAGCACACCGCACTACTCTCTGGAGAGCTTTGCGGTTGTAGGCGGTGCTGTTGCCATACCAGGTGGTGATGCATCCAGTGAGGATGCTCTCAATGGCACAGCGATAGAAGGTCCTGAGGATGCGGGGGCTCATGCCGAATCTTTTCAGTCTCCTGAGAAAGAAGAGGCGCTGCTGCGCCTTCTTCACTGTTTTGTCTATGTGTACTGACCACGTAAGATCCTCAGCCAGATGTACACCAAGGAAGCGGAAGCTGCTCACTCTCTCCACAGCGGCCCGTTGATGGTGATGGGGGTGTGTACTCCTCTGCACCTCCGGAAGTCCACTATCAACTCCTTTGTCTTTGCGACGTTGAGGGTGAGATGGTTGTCTTGACACCAGTGGGTCAGGGCACTGACCTCCTCCCTGTAGGCCGTCTCATCACCGTTGGTGATAAGACCCACCACTGTAGTGTCGTCCGCAAACTTCACAATGATGTTGGAGTTTTTAGTGGCCGTGCAGTCGTAGGTGTAGAGTGAGTACAGGAGAGGGCTCAGTACACACCCCTGTGGAGCACCAGTGTTCAGTGTGATGGGGGATGAGGTGGTGCTGCCCAGTCTGACCACTTGGCGTCTGTCAGACAGGAAGTTAAGGATCCAGCTGCAGAGGGAGCTGCTCAGTCCTAGATCCTGCAGTTTCCTGTCCAGCTTCGAGGGAATGATGGTGTTGAATGCTGAGCTGTAATCTACAAACAGCATTCTCACATACGTGTCTCTCTTCTCCAGGTGTGACAGGGCAGCATGGAGTGTCAGGGCTATGGCATCATCAGTGGACCTGTTGTGGCGGTATGCGAACTGTAGAGTTGCTGCTTTATCGGGTGTAACAATTAAGTTTAACATCCATGCATCCGTGAAAACAAAATTTATTAAATTTAACGGAGTTAGAAGTTAACAGGAAGTTAGCTCGCTAGTTTCCACCTAAACATTTCATACCATGTTCTGACAGAGATTTTTGAAACTAATTAAAACGTACAGCTGGACTACATGGTATATAATGTTGTGCTACGTGATTGCTAGTGACACAGCTATGTTAGCATAACATTAGCACAGTGAAGCTGGAGGGTGAATGCCAACTTTTTTTCCACTCGATAAAAGTTCTGGTGGTTAGGGACAAATTAATGAATCAATGTTACGGGAGTGGAGGAAGCGCAGTTTTTGGCTTTTCCCATATTTCAAAGTGCTTCGCCTCTTTGCTATGACTGTCGCCCGGCATAATTTGCAGATGATAATGGTTTTAGCCGCTGCGATGCTTTCGACCAAAACAGGCGCAGCTTGATGACATCATCAACATGCACTATCGCGATAGAGTGATATAGTCAAAATCTCTATCGTTGGCCAAATTTATATTGTTTATTATTTATATTTATATTGCTTGTTCTTTTTTTCCGCTTTCACTTGTCTTTGCACTAGGATGAACGAAAACTATGTGTTTTCAAACGAAAATGCATTAGTATGGACGTAGCCTAAAGCTTGGTTAACCAATGTTTTAAAAACCAACCAGCTGTGCACACAGTTTCAATAACAGTGTAACTGTGATATTTTTCTCACCTTTTGTGTTGAAGTCATTCTTTCCTCTGTAGTGGCTGAGCTGAGTCCAAATGGCTGAAATTGTTCCTCTGTTGCTCTACCAGACTCTTTTCCTCCTGTTACTCAGCTGGGACACAAAAAGTATATATATATATCTATTTTATCCCTGACAAAAAGAAGCAGGGCAAATAAACATTACTACACTCCTCAGTGACAACAATACCTATGAAGCTTCAAGGTAAAACCTCAGTAGCAACTACAAAAACAAAGTCATCAGTTGCATACAAGAACTTGAAAGGGAAAAAGCCACTGACCCCCCCCCCCCTTGCATATCACCGCCTTTACCCAGGGAATGCTACACCCTGTATGAAATGTTTTCAGCGGTTAGTATCATGGTTGCTAGGCAACCTGAGCAACGCCACAGAGGCCAGACCATTCAATTTAACAATTCTTCTGGTCTTCGAGGACGAGGCCCACATAAAGCGCGTCCTCCAAGGCTGCAGACCCTGAATTGGGATATAAAGGTGTGTGTATGAGAAGTACACCTCAGATCCACTTGGTGTTTGCTGTGACCGCATCTAGTGGGATCAATGCGCATTGGTAATAAAGTTTTGATGAAAAATACTTCAGTCTCATCTGAGCCTTCTTCTCCAGCTGGGATATCAAAAGAATCTGTGGGGTCAAGACGAAGTGAACCTCCACAGCACCTAGCCACAGGAGGTACGATCACTTTTACACTTTTGCTTTTGCTCCAGTGGCGTGTCCAGCGGTTTGATATTTGATATTTTATTGAATTTTATTGTTTTAGCTTCGGGGTGGCACCTGGGGTGGCCAGTCTGGTTGGGGGGGGGGTTAACATAGCTGGACTGGCCATCGGGCATACCGGGCATTTGCCTGGTGGGCTGATGACTTATTTATTTATTTCTTTTGTAACGGCATGAACAATGAGAGGTGGTGGATTGGCCAGATGCTGGCCGATGTGTAAAAATAACTCAGTTGGTTGGTGGTGGCTATCGTGGAGCTTCCACAGAGGCCAGCAGGTGGATGAGGGAAGGGGAGGCAGGAGGAGGAGAGACCCGAGGCAACTGCCAGTCCGAGTGTCAGGTGAACTGAGCTTCAGATAAGAAGTTATAACCTGCAGTCTATCTGGGTCAGATATAAACCAAGTTTAGGTGGAGTTTATTTTCGTTGTGCTGACTTTTTACAGTCAGTTACAATAACTCATAATAGCTTTGCTAGCTAGCATGACGGAGTTTCTATACAGCTGGGTGGGTGCTATGATGTTACTGATGTTGAATTTTTTTTTTATTCATAAGGTTAGTTAGTAGAGTTGCCAACCGTCCTGTAAAAAATGGAATGTCCTGCATTCAGATAAAATATTACACGTTTCGTTTTGAGCTCAGAAGTAGGGCTGCCACGATTAGTCGACTATCAAAATCGTCGACGACTGATTTAATAGTCAACGCGTAGTTTGAAGCTTTGTAAGATCACAAAAGACGCAGGAATAAGTAGTAGGATTTAAGAGTGTAATAACGGACTGAAACAGAAGATGGCAGCACTGCATGTACAAGGATGCCAGCTCCCATTAAACCCCGAAGAAGAAGAAGTAGCTCTGTCCCAGATTCATAGCGCAGCCCAGCTCAGTTTCCAACAATGGCGGCAGCTAGTTAGTTTTAATATTACTGTTATTATTCTTTCTGGGTCACAAAATAAACGTTTAACATATTTTCAGGCGAGAATGTAACTGTGTAAACCTCAAATATCTGCTCAGTACGGTGGCCCTGAAGTGCAAACCACAAAAACAAAAAACAAAACGCACAACAAATTGAAAAGCGCAAAAACAAATTGAAAAGCGCAAAAACAAACTGAAAAGCGCAAAAACAAATCACAAAACGCACAACAAATTGAAAAGCGCAAAAACAAATTGAAAAGCGCAAAAACAAATCTCTTAACGCAAAAACAAATTGAAAAGCGCAACAACAAATCACTTAACGCAAAAACAAATTGAAAAGCGCAAAAACAAAAACCAAACCGGAAGAGGTAGGTACCAATGCTGCAACAACAGGCATCACTGATTGGATGATGGATCCGGTAGCCTTTTGAACCGGAAGTTGTTCTGTTTGGAAGTTTGGTGACTGCTCTACCAACTTTTTTCCACAACTTGGACAAAACATGTTGGCTGTATCCCAATTCAGGGTCTGCAGCCTTAAAGGCTGCATTTTTAGGCCGATTACGTCACAGCGGCGCGCCGAAGGCTGTCCCAATTCAAAGGCTGCTCGAAACGCGGCCCTCAAATTCGGCCTTCATTTCCCTGAATTTTAAGGCTGTGGCGGTGTAGACTTCGTGGCCCAACATATCCCACAATTTATAGCGCAGCAGTCACTGTGGATAATTTTGCCGCAGACGGCAGAAGCGTAGCGGCCGAAGAGTAAACTGTTAAACGTAAGTACTGAATATGATGTCACTTTTTTATGTGCAAATGTTTAATAATGAGGAACATTAAAACACTACTGTTGGCCACATGTCGGCAAAGTTATTTGCCATTAGCGATGTTTGTACTTTCAGCGTTTACTTTGTTTTAAAGCATTTAAAATATAATAATACAATAGTTGACCTTAATCTTACAGAGAATGTGATGATTTTATGGATAATTAAAGTCAGTCATATATCCACAAACACAACAAGCTGAAAGTCAGTGATGCTGCTCGGTTTGCAGTCCTGAATATGACGGCACAAGCAGGATTCACTGCACTGTTAATGTTAGCTATGTTATATTGCTGCCTCTGTTCGGTGGTGTCGAGCCAAACGGACTTTAACGTGTGTTTGAACGAGCTGACGGTTCACTCGTTAAGCTGAAAGAAAGATGCTTTAATCACAGGAGTCACACATGTGTCCACTGGACCATCTGGGAACTCTTCTTGTTTAGCACTCATAATAACACAAACACTAAATCCTCCTTCTCTTGTGCTGTTTTGTAGCAGTGTATACACCTGAGACTGTCACCTGTCTGTCTGTCCTGCACTCGCTCTCTGTTTCTTTCTCTCTGATTGTGGAATAAAAGTATGAACATGTATTTATAAGTTACACTTGTGTTTGAATCCTGCAGCTTATCACACATTTGATTTCCATGTGTGACAACTGAAAGTGTCCAGAGTGAGGACAGACTGAGGGACCCACTGCTGCACATCATCTGTGAGGCTTTGCACCCCTGATGATCCACCAGGACAAACTCAGCAGTGTGTGAGGAAGAGGAGGAGGAAGAGCCAGCAGCAGCTGACAGATGGAGAGAATAGACAGACTGTTCCCTGTTTGTGAAGGACTGCTAGGAAAGTTTAAAATAACTAACTGTCTGTCCTGAATCAGTCTTATTAGGTAATGTTCAAATAATGTTATCATCCCAGTGTTTTCAGTGTGGAAGAAAGTACTCAGGGCCTTCAAGTTACACACTATGAAAGGCAGCAACAAGTTTAATATTCAGAAACCTAAAGTATGTATCAGCAGCAGAATGGAGCTAAAAATAAATGTTTGTTTCAGTTCTATGAAGCTTTGAGTATTTTGGATTAGTAGCACTGCTGTGTTTGTTGCATCATATTGCTGTAATTGTTTATATGCTTTATATATTCTGAGGTAAGTTGATCTATAGTGTTACATCATATTCTATAAGGATGTTATGTGTTAGTATACTTTCTGCCCAGTTTGACCCATTTAGCAGAAGTCGGCCTGTTTATGGCTCTGATATCTATTCTGTATGACTTAAAGCAGTTATGACATGGTCTGATTTTCTCACCCAATAAAGGAATATTCAATATATCAGTCTACTCTTCATTCTATCAGACAGTTATCACAGCTCGTACATTTTCTTTTTACACATATATGTAAGCATTGAGCCAAATTTAGTAATGCCAACATATTACACGGACAATATTTGTCTCTTATATATGATACATCTACATATACACTGTCAAAGATACTTGAGTGTCTTTGAGTGAAGATTTAAGGTGATAGGACATATAAATAACTGCAACTTGAATCTTTACTGAAGCTCAGTATTAGACACAGAGTTCACTCACATGAATTTCACTCACATGTGCTGTACCAGTGTACCTGCACATGTGATGTGACAATAGAAGTGATTTGATTTGAGAGTTCAAACTCACTGCTGTAATAACTTGTGATTAATATAATAACTATGATATTGGCCATATCATATTTACACTGACTTTAGTCTCATGAACAACATTAGCTAATTGTTATTTACTAGCTAATCTTAAATGACTGTTCAGTACAGATATGAAGGCCAGCAATCATATTTTACAGTCCTGTGGTCTCAGCCTCAGATACGTATTAAATTACACAAAGCTCGTGTAGAAACAAACACACGAACAAAATATGTTCTCCTTCATTTCCGTCAAAGCTGTATGAAACGTTTCCAGCGGTTGGTGTTATGGTTGCTAGGCAACCTGGGCAGCGCAACGGAGGCTAGACCGTCTCATTTCACAAGCCTCGCACTTCCGGCCTTAGCGTTTTTAAGTACGTGGCCCTTGAGGATCGTTGAGGCTGCGTACTTTAAGGCTGCAGACCCTGAATTGGGATACAGCCGTTGACTGCTCTTTCTCATAACCACGTTCGGCAGAACAACTTCCGGTTCAAAAGGCTACCGGATCCATCATCCAATCAGTGATGCCTGTTGTTGCAGCATTGGTACCTACCTCTTCCGGTTTGGTTTTTGTTTTTGCGTTTTGTGATTTGTTGTTGCGCTTTTCAATTTGTTGTGCGTTTTGTGATTTGTTTTTGCACTTTTCAATTTGTTTTTGCGTTAAGTGAATTTGTTTTTGCGCTTTTCAATTTGTTTTTGCGTTAAGTGATTTGTTGTTGCGCTTTTCAATTTGTTTTTGCGTTAAGAGATTTGTTTTTGCGCTTTTCAATTTGTTTTTGCACTTTTCAATTTGTTTTTGCGTTAAGTGAATTTGTTTTTGCGCTTTTCAATTTGTTTTTGCGTTAAGTGATTTGTTGTTGCGCTTTTCAATTTGTTTTTGCGCTTTTCAATTTGTTGTGCGTTTTGTGATTTGTTTTTGTGGTTTGCACTTCAGGGCCACCGTAGCTCAGTTTATCAAGACACCACATATTTTCAAAAGCGCTCCGACATTTTCGGAGACGTCTGTTAACTACTAGCTCAATAGCTAGCCAGGGGCAAGGCTCACTAGCGCCCGTGAGAACACCAGACTCAAATCGCAAATCGCTTTCAAACCCACCACCGTCTTTCGCTACTCAGCTTTAACATACATAAGTCACTTAGATAACTTAAAAAAATTATTGTTTGGCTTTTTTAGTATTTAATTTGTTCCTGAGTAAATCGGTTTGGCTGAGATTAAAGTTATAGTTTTTACACAGCTGAATAAACGTCACGCAGTCAACTGGTTATCAGAAGTGAGATGCTCCAGAATATACTCCGGTGTCCTGTTATATTTTAGATAGCAAGGAGTTTATTAAACTTCATCGAAACAATCTGCAAATTTAATTAAAATTTAATAAACTATCATCTTGTCTTTATTTTTAGTTAGCACATATCTTAAACACTTAAAGCTGTAAGCTAATGATAGTTATATAAGAGCAGATGCATGCTGGTGCAATAAGCTGTACGTTTTTCGTCCAACGGATGCATGATCTGATTAGTCGACTAATCGCAAAAATAATCGGTGACTAGTCGACTATCAAAATAATTGTTTGTGGCAGCCCTACTCAGAAGAGACGCAGTTTGTCCCGTACTTCAGCTAGAATGAAATTGGAGTTATTCTGTCATTACCCTGCACAGCTGCCTCTTCTTCTCTCATTCTCCCCCCTCTCTCTCCTGTTCCTACTTCAATCATGAAACTGATCAATGATGAGCTGATCGGCTTTTCTCTCTTGTTTGTTTATCGCCCATTTTGCGCCAGAAAGAGGAAACCAGCGGAGGTTGCGCTAAACAACAGCAGCACGTTTAAGCTTGATTAGCTGTTGTTAGCAGTAGCGGTTTTAGATACGGGCGACATGGGCGGTTGCCCGGGGCAGCATTGTGATGGGGGGCGGCATCACGGGCATCGGAAAAAAAAAAAAAATGCTCGTACTCATGCTGCCCCGACGGCAGCCAGCACATATTGGGAATGTCGTAGGCACCAATCGGTTTTCTATCGCCCATTTGCTGGGAGTAAGGGCGCCCTCCGTTTGTGAGGTGTGCCTGCTGCTTGCTGTACAGGGAGGAGAGGGCAGGGTGGCGGGGGATTCTCTGGCTGGCTGGAGCAGCGTCTAATAGCCAACTCGCAAAATAAAATAAAAACAAACCAACAAACACGAAAACACCAGACATTATGATACAGACTTATAATTTGTAGCGATGTTTTTTTCAAAATTCTATAAAAAAGTGAGCGCGAGAGCCCTCGGTGCGCCTGCTCGCTGCTGAAGTCAAAGTAAACTTTATTGTCATCTCCGCTACATACAGTCCAGTATAGAGAGACGAGACGACGAGGCTCCAGTTACAGCAGTGCAAGTAAACGAACAATAAATATAAGAAGAGTAAGAAAATAAATATATAATTTAGGACCAGGGGTAAAGGGCTCAATAACAATTTAAAATTTATAATTTACAGTTTGATGATTTAAAGTCTCACACATAACCCGTCGAAAGGGGAGGGAGACCTGCTGCTTCCAAATAGAGCACATTTCATTCATAATGTTGTAAGTCCAAGCCCATTATGTATTCATGATTTGAATCCTGGGTTGTGTGAAATCTCAGAAATGCACCCTAGACAAAGTGAATCTGTGAACTAAGGTGTAGGTCTGTTAGATTATGTTGTGGTGATCCTCTGGTTGAGGGATGGGTGTTCATACTGGAGTGCAAAATTAAAACCAACGGAAGATGGACAAGAAAAGTTCAAAGCCATCAGGTGCTCAGTTTAGAAAAAAGAGAAAAGAAGAGGAGGAGTTTTCGCCCAGGGCGCCAAACAGGCTAGGACCGCCACTGGTTGTTAGAATTTATTTAATATTAATTTCTAGTATCAGCTGATGTTTGCTGGGGCCACAGCTGTAAAAGCTCCTGGTCATGATGTCGGTCTGGATATGTGGTGAGAGGGAAACAAGAAGATGAAACCAGGAGATGTCCTTACTGAATCATCAGAGAT
Organism: Oreochromis niloticus; assembly: GCF_001858045.2. Taxonomy (NCBI): domain Eukaryota; kingdom Metazoa; phylum Chordata; class Actinopteri; order Cichliformes; family Cichlidae; genus Oreochromis; species Oreochromis niloticus. The sequence goes on from NC_031967.2 coordinate 58,220,440, forward strand.
GAACATGTGATGGAGAAACAGGTTTACCTTTTAGGTGACATGAATAAGTTGAAGGGAAGTTAGGAACTGTTTCTGAGAGACAAATAACACCAGGATCCTTTTCTACGTAGCTGACAGCTGGTAACTGTGCAGGGGCGGGTCTAGCAAAGTTTTGCCAGGGGGGCCATGTAGGGCATTAACAGGGAAAGGGGGGCACAAAGAAATACTTTTTCTTATTCTCATTTAAAATATCTAGCTTTTAATAAATAATTATCTGAATCTTGCAAACAAAGTTTTTATCTGACGTAAATTGTATAGAAATCATACATATACCAAAAAGACAGTGTACATCACTGTCACAACAGCGTTTGTTTTCATTCAAAGGCTTTATGGCTTTAATACCTGGTGGGCTGGTCTCTAGTCAAAATGCCCAATTTTTTTGTCCCAGTCCAGCCCTGCAGGTTAATACTGGGAGTGTCACCATGGCAGCTGACTGTATTTCATCACCAGCTAGTGTTGTTCTTTATACATCAGTATTACCAAAGTTTACCATAAGGCAGCATAGAAAGTATTTACTTGCTTTCAGGTTTTATTCAAATGTTAGTCTTTTAATTTGTTTCCCCACTTTTTTCCTGTTTCAAAATCAAACACCAGTTTGTGAGAAGATTATCTTCTTTTTTTTAATAGGCAGATAAAGTTTTGCATTGGCTAATTTGCCAATTGTATGTTAAAAATGTTGTATTTTAATATTCAAAAATGTTTTTACCCAAAACATATGTGCCCTATATGTCATTAAAAATACTATGCAAATATTGCTGTCCTTGAATGCTGAATAAACACTGATAAAGCACTGATTGTATCTCTTGTACATTATCAGTATCTAAAAACTTTGCACCGTAGTGGTTAAAATCTCATTCTAATAAGAGTTAAAAGCACATTCAGTTATTAGGTTTATAGGGTTATAGAATTATGGTTAACGGTTGGTAGATTTTTTTTTAACATTATCTGCCAATTACATCTGCCACCCTTCTCCAAATCTGTGCCCCTACCTGGACCCCCCAACAAAAACTTTCTAGACACGCCACTGTTTTGCTCAAACTGCACGATTGACTTGCAGGGATTAGAAGTTCGTCGGTCATGCAGGGTCTCACACTATGCTCTGATGGGACCTGAGTGCTCACACTGTGCGTCCATAAAATTAAGGCTATAATGCAAATTCTGTCGTTTTCTCTCCCTGTCTGTCTTTCACTCACACAGACACGCACACCACCATCATCAACTTTGCTAAATTGATAATGAAAAACATTGATCAAGCAGCTGTGATTGAGCAGCAATGTAGATCCAACTATTTTCACGGTTGTTGTGGTCGTGATAATTTTGTAATGCTACATCGAAAAGGCTCAGATGAGCTTGCCAAAATGCTGCTCTTTTCACTTTCATTTCTGTGTTTGCGCGTGCGCAGCGTGAGAGACTGCCGTGACACCCTCAGGACATGAGGATTTCAAACCACGACCAAGCGATTGATGATCGGGAGTTGGTCGTGAGGTGTTAATCGCTTCTCGTTAGACCACGTATACTACACGATGCACGACACACGGTGAAGGCCAAACTCGGGTCCATCAACAAAACAGTCGCACGACTGAAAAATCGGCTCAAAATGAGCCCAAAATCGCACTGTATGCCGCCTCTCACACTGCGCACACTGAGCAGCAAGAGACCTCACCCAGGACATGTTAAATTACGCCGACTTCACGGACTCTTTCTGATGCTATCTGGTGTTCTAGACTTTTACTTCCAAAATCAGACGTCTTTTTTAGCACCCCTTCTCAGTAGGTTTCCACTACTCTTTCTGTTGTTCACCCTGGGGTTGCCCTCTCCCAGGCTTGAACCTGTGGCTTCCTGTCCTGTGGGTGGGGGTTGGCTGTTCTCCTACCTTGCACCCCATCCTTTCGTTGATATTCAAAGACTATTTTTCTATATGTATTCTTTCTATATGTATTCTTTAACAACCGCCATATCATAATGTTGCAAGCAATCACAAACTCTACAATCTAACTCCAGTGTATACCAAGCAATCTGTTATTCTCAACAGAGGTAAACTCAACATAAACTGAACCCGCATTAAAGTTACCTCGGTGCTTACCTTTAGATGAGCCCACGAACCGAGAGAAACTATAGAGAGAAATATCCAAACGTTGGTAGTGGTATATGTTCCTGTAGGTTTACTACTTTACCCCCGTTTCATGAAAAAGCAGCTCTCTTATCCACTCCTCTCCTGTACACACACTTTGCTCCGCCCCCTTTACCCGGGTCGGGTGCTGTGTTTGTCACGTGACTCAGCGCACGCTTGAAGTACGCACTACGCGTGCGGAAGTGAGAGGCTTGTGAAATGGGACGGTCTAGCCTTCGACGCGCTGTTCAGGTTGCCTAGCAACCATGATACTAACCGCGAGAAACGTTACATACAATGTGTGACAGAAATGAAGGAGAAAAAATGTTTTGTTGGTCCTTCATGTTTGTCATGACATCACTTTGATTAGTTGAGTATCTGAGGCTGAGACCACGGGACTGTAAAACATGATAGTTGGGCTTCATTTCTGTACTGAACAGTCATTTCAAGATTAGTTAGTGAATAACAATCAGCTAATGTTGTTCATGGCACTGAAATCATCTCACTGTGGTTATGTAAATATAATATGGCCAATATTATATGTATTGTCAGACTATTATTCAAGTTGCAGTTATTTATATTTCCAATCACCTTAAATCTTCACTCAAAGACAAATATCTTTGACAGTGTATAGATGTATTATACATAAGAAACAAATATTGTTCGTTTAATATGTTGGCATTATTACATTTGCCTCAGTGCTTACTTATATGTGTAAAAAGGAAAATGTACGAACTGTGATAACAGTTTTTGATAAAATGAAGAGTAGACTGATATATTAAATATTCCTTTATTGGGTGAGAAAATCATACGAGCATCATAACTGCTTTCAGTCACACAGAATAGATATCAGAGCCTTAAACAGGCTGACTTCTGCTAAATGGGTCAAACTGGGTAGAAAGTAGTACTGCTGCAACAAACACAGCAGTGCTACTAATCCAAAAATACCCAAAGCTTCATAGAACTGAAACAAACATTTATTTTCAGGTCTCACGGATGATGTGCAGCAGTGGGTCCCTCAGTCTGTCCTCACTCTGGACACTTGCAGTTGTCACACATGGAAATCAAATGTGTGATAAGCTGCAGGATTCAAACACAAGTGTAACTTATAAATATATGTTCATACTTTTATTCCACAATCAGAGAGAAAGAAATAGAGAGAGAGTGCAGGACAGACAGACAGGTGACAGTCTCAGGTGTATACACTGCTACAAAACAGCACAAGAGAAGGAGGATTTAGTGTTTGTGTTATTACAAGTGCTAAACAAGAAGAGTTCCCAGATGGTACAGTGGACACATGTGTGACTCCTGTGATTAAAGCATCTTTCTTTCAGCTTAACGAGTGAACCGTCAGCTCGTTCAAACACACGTTAAAGTCCGTTTGTCTCGACACCACCGAACAGAGGTAGCATATAACATAGCTAACATTATCCTTGAACGAGTAGTTGTCAAACAGCTAACAGATCATCTGCAGAGGAATGGCTTATTTGAAGAGTTTCAGTCAGGTTTCAGAGCTCATCACAGCACAGAAACAGCTTTAGTGAAGGTTACAAATGATCTTCTTATGGCCTCTGACAGTGGACTCATCTCTGTGCTTGTCCTGCTAGAACTCAGTGCTGCGTTTGATACTGTTGACCATAATATCCTATTAGAGCAATTAGAACATGCTGTAGGTATTACAGGTACTGCACTGCAGTGGTTTGTATCATATCTATCTAATAGACTCTGTTTTGTACATGTAAATGGAGAGTCCTCTTCACCCACTAAGGTCAATTATGGTGTTCCACAGGGTTCGGTGCTAGGACCAATTCTATTTACATTATACATGCTTCCCTTAGGCAGCATCATTAGAAGACATAGCATAAATTTTCACTGCTATGCAGATGACACACAGCTCTATCTATCCATGAAACCAGGTAACACACACCAATTAGTTAAACTGCAGGAATGTCTTAAAGACATAAAGAGCTGGATGGCCGCTAACTTTCTGCTTCTTAATTCAGATCAAACTGAGGTTATTGTACTCGGCCCTGAAAATCTTAGAAATATGGTATCTAAGCAGATTCTTACTCTGGATGGCATTACCTTGGCCTCCAGTAAGGCTGTGAGGAACCTTGGAGTCATTTTTGACCAGGACATGTCCTTCAACGCACATATTAAACAAACATGTAAGACTGCTTTCTTCCATTTGCGCAACATCTCTAAAATTAGAAATATCCTGTCTCAGAGTGATGCTGAAAAACTAGTTCATGCATTTATTACTTCCAGGCTGGACTACTGTAATTCATTATTATCAGGATGTCCTAAAAACTCACTGAAAAGTCTTCAGCTGATCCAAAATGCTGCAGCAAGAGTCCTGACAGGGACTAGAAAGAGAGAGCATATTTCTCCTGTTTTGGCTTCCCTTCATTGGCTTCCTGTTAAATCCAGAATTGAATTCAAAATCCTGCTCCTCACATACAAGGTCTTAAATAATCAGGCCCCATCTTATCTTATGGTATATGACACTTATTATACAGTTACTGTGATGATTTTAATATACCATCAATTTTGAAATAAGCTCAGTTGTCTCCCATCCTCACTCTGATTGGCAATTATAAAAGTCAACAGTTATAACTGACCTTTAACCTCTCTCCTCTGTGCTTTTCCTCTTTTTGTTTTTTTTTTGTTTTTTTTTGTTACCAGGATGAGAATCATCCTTTAAGAACCGGGTGAATCTGCAGGACAGACAGATGAAGGATGGAGACGTGTCTTTGGTTCAGATGAATGTGAGTTTTGGTGTTGATGGAACATGCAAGTGTCGTGTGATCATGAGAAGAACATACTGGATTAAATACATCATCAACCTGGTTGTTGTTCCTCCAGGTGAGTGAGTAGAGTTGAGTGTGTGTGTGATCAGAGGTGAAGCTGCTTCCTGGTTGTTGATGTTTGTTTCTAAAGATGTTGTTGATGAGAGTTTGTAGAAAGCAGCTGGTCTGAGTGATGTGATCAGAGTGCAGTAGATAATGTCTGACAGCAGTTTGAAGAGGAAATGGATTCTGTTCTTCACTCATTATTTTATTTGTTTATTTGTGTAAAACTATGTTAAAAGACTGCTGTCTTGAACTAAAAATAATTAATAGTATAATAAAATATTATTTAAATAAAGGAATGTGATGTCTGTGTGTAGGCAGGCAGGAAGAGAGGACCCAAAATGCAGGGCCATGACAAGGAAACAAATAACCAAAGAAAAGCAAACACAGAGGCACTCAGTGGATCGGTATATTGGGTTGGATACAGCTGATGGATCTTTAAAAAGAAAGAGGGGTCTATGGGTCTTTGCCTCGCAGTGATGTCATTGGTCCCAGGATCTGGCCTTCAAAGTAAACCAAGTTTTTGTTTTTTGTTAGGGTACTGTTCTGTCTGAGCAAGAAACAAAAACCTATGTCCGAGCTTTCAAACGTCAATAAAATGCGGCGACATTAGTTACTTATAGTTACTTATAGTTTTATGCAAACCTTGGATTTGATCAAACCAGTATTGAAAGTTGGTTATGGACGTTTCAACAAAGTCTTAAAATGCGTGTTATCCCAGCCTGAGTGTGGGATCAGGAGCTAAGAACACGGACATGTCTGCTGTGACTGCGTGGCGCTGCTCCACTTTGCTGTCTGTCGGACTCTTCGTGTTTGTCTCTGCAGGTGAGATTTAACCGCTACAAACCAAACCGTTATCTCTGAGATGGAGAGGAGTGAGGAGGATCGGCCTGGATCACACGTTAGAAGTATTTCACCAAGACTGATAACTGCATCAGTGTAAAAGTTCTTTAAAAAGAAAGGAACCAAAGATCTTTGGAGTCTTTGTGCTAACCTCTGAGCTCAGAGTCCCACTGACAGTAACTGTAACCTCCATCCCTCTGCTCTCAAACATGAGCTTTAGACGTCTGAGCAATTTAAAAGAACAATGAGAAAAAACAACAGGACACATTGAACAGAACACCAAACATATGTAGGAGAGCTGATGTGATCTAAAAGTTAACTCCTGTTTTCATCTTTAGCCTGTGATTGAAGCTGTGAGTGTTTTATTGGTGTAACCCAGACATACTTTTCAGGTCACATTTGACAGCAGGACGATCCCCCACATTTTATTATTTGAGCCTGAAATTTAATGAGTTTTCCTAAAATTACTCACAAAAATCAAAATCTTATTGTAAAGAACACACAGCAGACACATCCACATATTCCTGCATACTTTGCTATTATTCACCAGTTACATGCTATGGCTTTCCAGTCGCTGGCCCAAGATACACAACAACAACACCATCTCAGGACCCAGTACGGTGAGGCATGATTGCAGATTCCGCACCATTGCATCTATCTCGCCGCAGCCACAACCCGCGACAGTCACATTTGAATACTGTTTTTATGATGTACGGGTGCTGCAGATATTTCTGACCTATTGAGGTCGATTTTGTCTCCACAAGCGTGCATTAAGTCAGGGAAAATTATCATTTACTGAATCTCAGACCTGTGACACTGTTCATGTTGTGTGTGTGTATTTTCTTCGTGGGGCAGAGGTGACAGAGTTTTGGCATTTAGGTGGAGTGTCCTCAGAGTAAGAAGAGTCCTGGTTCAGTTTTGACCCACTGCAGGTTTCCTCTGTCCCGCTTCTTTCTTGATGTGCTGAGAATAAACAACCAATACTCAGAGCAGGTCCAGTCAACAACAATTATTTATTACACATATATGCGGGAAATCCACACAACACCACCTAAAGCACGGTCCGGTAGATCTCAACGAGGAACTACACAGGCTTCACTATTTAAAGGGCTGTACATTCCCTGTCTGCATAAGCAAAGTGTATTATCATGCAACAGTAACAATTAATTTGACCCCTCCTACGCAGTATGCTTGCACGTCACTAACAGTCTCAACGCTCTTTCACCTCAAGCTGTTTCCTCTTATTCTCTTTTATCAGTGCAAACGTAGGCGATGCTCTCTGCAACTCTGCACAAAGCTTCCTGTTCTGAGCTTCCTGTTCTGCACAGTTTCAGTCTGGCTAAGCAGCCTAGAAACTATGGCACAATTTATAACTGAAAGGTGGCCTTTTAATATACTGGCCTGTTATTGATGCATCAAACAAAATACACAGCAAATAAGCACTAGGATAAAATAAAATATATTTCCTAATACCTTCTCATTGTTTTATTGTTATGATATAGAAGAGAAGACAGTTTTATTTCTTATTAAATGTATTTAAATCTTTATGGATGTTGGTTAAATAATACTGTGTGATAGATTTTTTTTTCTCTGAAAATTATTAGACCCTAAAGAGTACTCTCTCTGCTCCCTGAAACATAAATTACTAATCAATAATCAGTTTATAAACATCAGATAGGCTAATTACTAGGGCTGCCAAGATTAGTCGACTAGTCACGATTATGTTGACTTTCAAAACTGTAGACGATTAATTTGACTAATTCGTTTGAAGCTTCGTAAGAGCCTGAAAGATGCAGGAATAAGTAGTAGGACTTAACAGTGTAGTAACGGACTACAACAGCAGATGGCAGCAATGCATCTATAAGGATGCCAGCTGCTGTTAACACAGAAGAAGAAGAAGGAGCTGTCAATGAACAGGGCTGAATATGTGAACCTGAACTACAAATCCAGCTGATGGATTTGGTTGATATAAACTCATCCTTTGACTCTCGAACAGGAAACCAGGACTTATTTCACAGCTTTGAACCTTTCAGACAAATCTGTGATACTCTAGTACTGAAGAAATAACATTTATGGGAGCACTCCATTATTGTTCACTTGTTTTTCAATAATTTAGACGCTTATTATATGGTTGGTGTGATGATTTTAATATACAATAGATTTTTTAAACAAAGCTCAGTTGTCTCCTTTCCTTCCTTTGATTGGTTGCTGTAGAAGTGAAAAGTTGTAAAAGTTGTCCTTTGACTTTTAACCTCTCTGCTCTGTGTTGTTTCCTCTTTCTGACCAGAAACTCACAGCTGAGTTTGGACAGGACGTCACTCTGACATGTCAAGCTCCAAAGAACAACATCTAGATTGTACACAGGAGCAGAGCTGACCTAGTAGATTAATATGTCTTTGTTTACCAAGATGAAGAAGAACATTTTGGACAGAGAGGACAGATGGTTTGAAAGAGGAGTAAAAGAAGCCATTTATGTCCACTGTGAACGACCATCTTTGAACAGAGGTGGTGGTTTACGATAGCAACTGTCTGCCATCTATAATCCAGTTTTGAGATCCCTTCCCAGATGCCCTAATGCCCACTCACACCCATGGGCCATCTGACCCCAGGAAATCCCATGATAGAGTAGAACTAACCCTCATAACGTCCTCTCGATTTCCATACACCTGTGCTCCTCCGGGGACAAAAATGTCCCCATTTCATTTGAGTGTTTTTTTTTAAAGTATAAAGCATAAATTGTCAGTCAATTCAGTGTTACACCTTAGTTTTACTTAAGACCAACACATTACCACAAAATTTACCCCACATTTTACATTTTAGGGGCACCAGACCTTGTTTACATAAAGTATACTCTGTTTTTGAGCGAAAGTATAACAAGACAATAAAATGTTTAGATTATTTTGACTATTTGAGTAACTGCAGAGTGATGTTGAACTTTAGTGAGAAAGTTTTTTTTCTGAAGCATTTAACATTTTTAAATGGCAGCACATAATCACACCTATTATCCTCAGGGGTCAAAAATGACCCCATCTGGTTTGATAGATACTTAATTATTTTGTATAAAACCTAATTTATACAAAATGTTTCTTTGTTTTTGGGTAAAAAATAATAATTCAATCATCAGTTATTGTGATTATAGTTGACAACCAGAGTCAGTTGCTTTAACAGATGATCACAGACGGGTATATGTCAAAGTTAATTTAGGAAGCTGTTTTTAAACTACTTGTAGTTTTTTACTGGCAGCAAATAATCACATCTGTGGTCCTCTGGGCTCAAAAATGACCCCGTTTGCTTTGACTGTTTATAAAGCAATAAGGTATAAAATATCATCCATCTCTTTGTTTCAAGGTTTTATTCTACTTCATTTCAACTCATTACCTGACATTTTTCTATATTTTGGCATGGTAGGACACCAGGGCATGGGTCTGAGTGAAGGCAAACTTTCATGAGAACAAAGGTGTGTTTATTCCTCTGTACTGGTCCCATCATGGACAGCTTTCTTTTCTGCAGTTGCAGGCAAGGGTCATATTCAGTAAACAAGTTGTTACAGGTGATTGTTTTCTTTTGCAAACCTCCTGTAATGTTAGGGACAACTTGTGTGCCCTTACAGCAGGCCAGCCATTTTGCCATCGTACACTAGCATGTTCCATGTACAGCTGGACCTGGCATCACATACTGCCCAGGTTTTTATCTCATAGTTCCCCGGTTTACTTGGGATGTTCTGTTGGAATGGACAGAGTCCTCTGAAGGGGACTTGGTGCTCATACAGTCACATCAGTATCAGGATCTTACATCAACAGCAGGAGAAACACCCACTTGTTCCATACACCTCATGGGAGCACCTTTGTGTCATGAACGATGATCTTCTATTGTGTCTTTATCATGAAATGATATCACTTTTGTGCTTCTATGATTAATCTTGTGTCAGCATGGAAACTTTCGCTACCAGACTCAGGATGTCATAAACTGGCCGTAGCGACTTTGCTGGAGCGATGCGCGGCAGTAAGAATAAACACGTCCACATATGCCTACAGCTGCATTCGATCCATTTTTCTTCCTCTCTTGTTGCCCCTCCTTGTTTGTCTTTGAGTTGACTGTAGAGAAGGTCACCTGCTAATTGGATGGTTGTTGGTTCAATCTCTGTGTGCTCTACTCTGGAGTTCTTACCAAGGTGTCCTTGGGCAAGTTACTGAAGCCCAACTTGGTCTCTGATGCATCCATTGGCATGTGAAAGTTAAAAAGCAGAATACAGGCAGAATACACTGTGTATAATGCTTTCAGTGCTCGAGTAGAAAAGCAACTGAAGGAGTATGGGACATGTCATATGTGCTTGAACCACAGTAAATTGTCTTTCTCTGAGGCACATGAGAGGGTCATGCATCGTTTGTCACTGGGAAGGATAGAAGACTAGATCAATGTTTCCTCACACACTGCAAATATGCCTCTGTCTCCGCTGACTTCTCTTTCTTGCTTGATTCTTTGTCTTCATCATAATTGAAATGGATGATGTGTAGTCCTCTGACACATCTTCTATTTCAGTTTCACATTCTGAAAATTCAAGAAACTTCAAGAAGCCCAGTCACTTTCTTTCCAAGCTCCTCAGACCACATGTCCTGGATGCCTGAGAACCTACTTGAATAGTTCAGATTCTTGATAATTGGGGTATTATGACATTTGTAAAGTTGAAACGATATTTATTGGGTAAAAACTTAACATGGACAAAGAAAGAACAAAGGATGAAAGGTCACCCAACAGCAGGAGGAGGGGTCACTGATGCTATATAAAATGGGTCGGATGCGCACTGGGGAGCTTTTGTCTGCTGTTGTCTGTTTTGTGTTGGTTTTTGATCTGCATGTGCTCACGGGTGTTCGCCGTGAGCACATGCAGATCAAAGAGCTTTTCACTTTATTCCTATGTTTCGCTGAACTTGACTGTTCAATAAAACAACTGGCATAGAAATCTTTGTGTTTTTGATTTTAATTGGCATTTGTATGCAGAAATCAACGTCATTCTAACCTTAGCGGTGTTTAAACCATTTTTTAAAATTTAATTTAAGTAATAGTTTTCACACAGCTAAATAAATGTTAAACAGAAAACTGATTAAACAGAAGTGTGAACTGATCAAGAATTTACACCAGTGTCCTGTTATATTTTAGATAGCAAGGAGCAGACGGCTGAGTTTATTAAACTTCACTGAGACGGCTGGTAACACAAAACATTAGATGATGGATGGATGAAATGCTTTAGTTTGTCTGTGTGTTGAGGTGGATCAGTGATCCTGCAGAGTCCTGTCCTCCCTGTGATGGAGGGAGATGACGTCACTCTGCTCTGTAAAGCATAGACCACTTCCTCCAACTTCCCAGCTGCTTATGCTGGTATGCCTTGCTTTGACCCCACAACAGAGGCTATAATGATGACACAGGCCTCACCGTCTGATGGTACGGGTCCAAATCTCTTAAGGAGCCCTGGTGGCACTTTCTCTGTTTCTAGCTTAAGTATGACATAATCTAACTTATATTTGCCGACAAACACCTTAGCGTTAATGTTGTTCCTGTCTGATTCTTGGTCTTCAAAGTTAAAGACGACAATAACGTTTACAAATTCACGCCAGTTAGGTGAGTTTGATTTAACCCAGAAGTCGAATAAGTGGGGGTTGGTCAAGACAAAGTTGTCAAATAGCACAAAGCCTGTGCCTTGCTTTATTAAGGAACCATAGACAAACTGACTCGCTCAGTTCGAGCAGCAACAATAGAAGACTGTCGGCTCTTTCCAAAACTTCTCTTTCCTGCATTTCAGTGCTTTCTGGAAAGAATTTTTGGGGAATCTACTCTCCAGCCATCGTTTCAGACACGGATACTACTGACAAAGTAGATCGCAAACCTCCTTACGGTCAATGCTGCTGCCCGTTTCTTTGATTGCCGTTTTTAGACTCAATCCGTTCTGTCGTGCTACATCTAAGACCGATGTCATTACAGCGCTGCGCTTTGCATTATTTGATGCGTGTGGAAGTTTCTGCTGCCCCGAGATGGCTACATCTTTTATTTCCGTATCTGCTCCCTGTGGAAAACATATCTGAAATTTCTTATTGTCCAGACAATCAATTATGTCTGTGCACTCAGTCTTACGTTCGTCGTCGATGTTAATAATAATAATAATGCATTGGATTTATATAGCGCTTTTCAAGGCACCCAAAGCGCTTTACAATGACATTATTCATTCACGCTCACATTCACACACTGGTGGAGGCAAGCTACGGTAACCAGCTCAGAGTAGCCCAGGTCATGGGCGAAGCGACCGTCTCTTTTCAGAGCCTCGCCCGCAGTTATTCCCTTCTCCCCTGAAACACAAAGATACGTGAACTGTTTTAAAGTGCCATTCTTTAAAAAACTCCTCTCTTTTTTGGCATTTAGTCCTCCCCTTGTTCTGATGTAAAAGGCAGGATAGTAATCTCTCGCTTTAACCCTCTTCTTATATTTGTTGAAAGGTTGAACACAGTTAATGTTTCGTGTGCCGTCAGAACAGGATTTCAGTCTGAACTGATGTCCATGTGCGTCCTGCAGGAAATCAGAGTTGGAAAAGGTAGAAGTTGTTAATGTAGAAAGACAAAATGTATTGCATTTTGTTCATAATCTCTTTAAAGCCATTATCAATTTTTTTTGCTTTCACTGGAGTGGGTAAATTAGTCTACAAAGTTAAAAAAACAGATTTACATTGATTGTTTATTACTTTTATTGGACATCATCCGATCCCATTGATACACAGTTAAGATATGAAGTGGAAAATGTATTTTTGTTTGCATATGGAGACTCGGGATTTGAGCCATCCTAAATATTTGGACCAGACAGCATTAGGAACCAACTCCTCAAGCCGGCAAAAAGGTCAAGGACACAGTTACACGATCGCTAAACACCTCATGGTCTTATTTCCATTAGCCCTTGACTCAGCTGCAAAGTGCTTACAATTAGTTACGGGGTCAGTTTCCTTTTCATCAGAATTATCTGCCGTCAACCGGACATAAGTTGAGCAATGGTTTAACCAATTTTCCATCAAACCATAAAGGGAAGTTGGATTTAAACAGAAAATAGGATGTAAGTTAAGGAAATATAAGTTTAAGTTTCACTATGGAGCTCATCTCCTTCAGTGTTCACGATGACCCGAGTGGATTGCATTTCTCTCAGTCAACTGACTGTTTAGGGGGAAAAGCAGCTAATTGTTATTTAGTTAGTGGGTTCTGTGTTTGTGGATGTGTTGTTTTTTTAATCACTATAATTAATCTAAAAAAACAAAAAATTTAATCTAAAAAACAAGTCAGTCCCTGAAGCTTATTTATCCCACAGATGCTAATTCGGTGACAGTCTGTGTAAGGAATTTTTTGGGACTGGACCCCTATCTGATCGGTTGGAGGTTGATCATGTAGCAGGATGAAGGTCAAAGGGAAAGTCCCTCCCCCCACTTCCGGTTATGCTTCCATACGACATAGTCATATGGCCGATCCATGCAATATCACCCCTCCCAACCCGGAGTGGTAAAAGAAAACTCTTTCCCACACTTAACCTAAGAGGGGGGTGAAGTTGTTTTAATAAACTTATTCGAGTTCTGAATCCGTGTGCGGTGCTTTTTTTTCACTAAGGGTTAGGTCTGTGCATGTATGAAATTCTTTGCTAGATTACAATTCAATTCAATTCAATTCAATTTTATTTATATAGCGCCAAATCACAATAAAAGTCGCCTCAAGACGCTTCATAGCATTAAGAAATAGTAATATTGATTAGAGGGTTGTTGACTCCTTCTTGACCTGTGCAAAACAAGGCCATTTCCTTCATCTCACGGTAATTATCTGTTTGGGTTTGTTTTTCTGTCTATCGAGAGTTTTTTGCTAATGAGAAAACCCGCTTCCCTGTTGTAAAAGTGGCTTTAAAAAAAAAACAGAAAACAATTTCACACACCTAACCTAAGAGAGGGTGAAATTGTTTTAATAAAATTATTTAGGACCCAGTGCTTTTTTTTACTCGGGGTTATTTTACACGTACATTGAGTTGAGTGGGAGGCCTGTGGGTGTTTGAAATTCTTTGCATGGTACTCTGTAGGTTACAAGCATTAGGATAGTTTTAAGGGTTTTTATTTTACATTTTATTTATCTGTAATAACATTAATATACGAAAGTAAAATAACTCTAAACCCGCTATTGTAAAAAGAAATAGCCCTCAGTCTTTACCAAAAGATGGTTATCAAGATCTCTGCATCTTTGTCATAATATTGATACTAATAATAGAGACTGAAAGATTTAAACAGTGTACCAAACAGAACTCAAACTATGAGTTTAAACTCTTGTCTGTACAAAAACAATTGTCTGTGAAAAACTAACTGTCGCGATGTCTGTGAAGGTTCTCAGTCATCCAGGTCATTGTAGTCTAAGGAGCTTGGAAAGAAAAGTGTCTGGACTTCTTGAGTTGCTTGAAGACGTTTCACCTCTCACCCGAGAAGCTTCTTCAGTTCTAAGGATCAGTGGTGGAGAGTCCCAGATTTAAACCTAGTGGGAGTTTCCCCCCAAAGGGGGGCAAAGGACCCCTTGATGATCCTCTAACCTAATCAGATGAGCCAAGGTGTGAAAGTGGGTGTGGGTCCTAATCAGCCAGAGTTTCGGGTGAGCTCATTGTGAAACCTGGCCCCACCCTATCATGTGATTTCCTGAGGTCAGATGGCCCAGGATGTGAGTGGGCGTTAAGGTGTCTGGGAAGGGATCTCAAAACTAGATTATAGATGGCAGACAGTTGGTGTCGTAAACCACCGCCTCTGTTCAAAGATGGTCGCTCACAGTGGACATAAATGGCTTCTTTCTCTCCTCTTTCAAACCATCTGTCCTCTCTGTCCAAAATGTGAACGTTGGCATCCTCGAAAGAGTGACCTTTGTCCTTTAGATGCAGATGAACTGCTGAGTCTTGTCCTGTGGAGGTGGCTCTTCTATGTTGTGCCATACGCTTGTGAAGTGGCTGTTTGGTTTCTCCGATGTAGAGGTCTGGGCATTCCTCGCTGCACTGTACAGCATACACCACGTTGTTCAGTTTGTGTTTAGGAGTTTTGTCTTTCGGGTGAACCAGTTTCTGTCTGAGTGTGTTGCTGGGTCTGAAGTACACTGGGATGTCACGTTTGGAGAAAACTCTCCTGAATTTCTCTGATACACCGGCTACATAGGGGATGACAATGTTGTTGCCAGGGTGTCCCACAGCAGGGGAACGTCATCGTCCTGCAGGGAGAAAATCAGGTGGCAATGTATTGACTCTCTGGAGGCAAAGAGGTCAAGGGCAAAGAGGCCCTCCTGAAGTGGCGCCAGATCTGGTCAATCACTTGCTGGTGGGGTCTTGTGCTGCCATGTTCAGTGGCCCTGGCAAGTGAATGGCTCTGAGGGAGTGGAACAGGGAGTGCCACAGCTTGGCAGCTATCCTGCAAAGGAGAGAGGTGAGCCTACCCCCCCTGCCTGTTAACAAAGGCTGCCATGACCAGCCTGTCGGTCCTGAGAACTACATGGAACCCCCACAGTCAAGGGAAAAACTACAGGAGTACGATGGGAGCCTGCGGTTCCAACACGTTAATGTGGTGGGAAGCCCAAAGGCTGGTGCAGCAGCTGTTGACCTCACAGGAGTCCCCAAAGCACTTGGAAATCCAAATCCTTCCCCTCGAGCCAAAGCCTCAGAGGGTACATATGGAATGTGTAACAGAGTCTCAATATGAAAGAACTTTCCTTTCAGCTGCTTGCCCTGATCCAACCATTGTTCTCTAAGGAAGAGGCATCACTGAGACGTTTGCTATGTTGGACTGTAGCAACAAAACTAAAAAACATGAACAACCAGGAAGCAGCTTCACCTCTGATCACATTGAACTTTACTCACTCACCAGGATAAATAATCAGGTTGATGATGCTGATCAGGCTCAAAGGCTCTCTTACTCTCTGAACAACATAACACTCGTATGTTCCACTATCAGCAGTCGTCACATCCTTCAGAATCAGAGACACGTCTCCATCCTTCATCTGTCTCATTGTTCATCCTGGTACAAAAGCACATATTTATCTCCCAGGTCAGTTCTGTTCCACTTTACAACTACGATGTTATTGTTTGAAGCTCGACATTGCAGAGTTACGTTCTGTCCAGGCATAGCTGTGATGGTTTTCTGGTCTGAAAGAGGAAACAACACAGAGCAGAGAGGTTAAAGGTCAAAGTACAACTATGATGAGAAGGGTTTACCTTAAATATTTTGTTATGAACCTCTGAACATCCACCAGGTCACCAGTGACCCAATGAGGGGGAATTTTAGCCTCATGCTAAACATGCAAACAACAAGTGTCAGAAACTACAAGATATTAGCTTCCACAGAACAACAACGTGTGCTGATAATAAGTGATCACACTCAAAGAAATGAGATTGTGTAGTTTTAGTTTTACAAGAGTCTAATTTATAATTTGAATACAATTTATAATTTGAATAAAATAATTTCATGTTTATATGGTGAATGTAATAAAATATTTCAGGGTCTGCATGAAATTCAACAACTTCTTGTACACTCTCAGAGCCCTGTGTGCTTGCAGAGACCCCTACAGTAGGGAAACATGCAAAACGGTGTCCAAACCTTTGTATTTTAGCTTTATTTATGTCTTACACAGCATCCCAACTCTTTAGCTAACTTAATAACTTTAGCTAAAGTGAAAAGTTAGTCTAATTCATTAGTGAAGCATTCTAAGATCAATTATTATTGCTATTCTGCTCTTGAGGCTTCAACACTGAGGTTGGAGGAGACTGAGACTAGCTGTGGACAAGGAGCTTGACTTGTGACTGCTAGGGATTGAGGAATGAATGGGGGACTTGATGCATTGAGAGAATGGGTTGTGACTGGAGGTACTGTGGAGTCAGTGACTCTAAGCTCTGGTGGTACTTCACTACCATACAACAAATCAGTTGCTTCTATGTTTTCTTCAGCTTCATCATAGACCCTCACTCGAGCTCTAGCAGCATTCAGCTTCTTTACTTCTTCTAGGCGTGCAAGTTAGAACTACATCCTGATTAACGAGACAGCTAGTCGTCTAGAAACAGAACCTGTTGAGCCTAGAACAGATCCAACATCGGGCCAAAATTCTTCATCTTTATCTGCTTCATGACCTTTAAGCTGTCTCTCTTTTTGAATAATGAATTCTGAGAATGACATGCATGTATCAACCCTGCGCCGCAGTTCTGGTTTAGGGGTTTGTACTTGACGGAGCTCCTCATAAACTACCCTTACATCAGAACAGGTGCTTTTGATATTCTCAATAATCTCAGTTTACTCATCCTTAGAAGCAGAACCACTTAATAACTCTTTGCCTATTCGTGCAAGACATCTCCACTTCTCAAAGATGATTTTGTATTTGCGTTGAATGTGCTTCAGTCTCTCATCTTGGTATGCTCTTCCCCTTTCTGTTAGGGTACGCGCCCTCTCACTTTTTCGAAGCCCCTCTAGTTCTGCTGCAGATTCAGTGCCAGTAGCTTCAGCTTGAGTGGATTGTTCAGCATCTTTATGGCAGGTCTCTGTGTTTATGTCAGACATGTTGAGATTATAGCAGTGTGACTGTGCAGCTATTAAACTTGAACTAGATTGCTTCTGGACTATTTACAGATGGAAAACAGTGTTTAGAGGACTTCTGCACATCGTGCAGGTCGGCTGTGCCACACTTTTTGTTTTGGTCCTGAGCCAGATAGAGCCCAGGACTGGATTGGTAATGTGCCTTTGCCCAGCGGATCGATGGGTCAGTGTACTTGCTTTTCTTTGTAGATATGATTACATTGATTATGATTATGTATTATATTGATTATGATTATATATATTTTTTGCCCAATTTTTAATTTCATTAAAAAACATTTCATTGTATGGTAATGCAGAGATTCTGTGCCAATTAGTACCTTGAAAAAAACGGCCCCAACAAAGTTTTTCTTGGAGCAAATTTCTTTTTCGAAGATTGTGTATAATCAGAACATCGTTATTTTTACATTTAGTAGCATTCACTGTGTCAGTACCATCAGTAATCCTGTTTATCATCAGTCATTGTGTGCAAAAGCAATTTACACATTCTACCTAAAATTATTCATATCAAGCGGCATTTAGATTTTCTTGTATTTGAGTTTTCTGATTATGTTTTCACTACTCAAATTACATCTCTCATTTATAAATTTATCAAACTTATATTTTATTTTGCTCTGATTAAGAATAAAAATGCTTTATTATGAAAGAGAGAAAAGCTCAGTTTTAGGACTGATCAGAATATTCCACCTTTTGTGAGTAAATAAGTCTTTTAACCTTTCTTTGCTAATATAAAGGCTTCAATCTGTTTCTGCAGGTCTCATGAGAATACTCAGCAAGGTTTCAATTCAATCAGTTTTTGATATAATAATAATAATAATAATAATAATAATAATAATAATAATGACGATAACTAGACATTTCACCACTGTACATCACAAAAACACGAAGATTTAAAAAAAATGATTTGCATGTAAATCTTTATTAACAAAAAAGCTTAAGACAAGAGAAAGTGCACATGGTTAAGAGCTTTAGATTCTTCAGCTTTCTTTCAAAAAGTCAAAAGAACAATGAGCCTGCAACAACATTTATCTTCATATAATGTCATAAAAGTTTTTTAGAAGGCAGATTTGATGAACTGAAATTAATAAAACATTATGCAAACCCCATTCAGTTGTAGCTGATCAATGGATCCTGAATATGAGGATCCAGATAACTGTTCATTTAAATTCCACAGAACTTCATCTACACTCAGATTATGACAAACAGTGTTTGTGTTGTTGAATCTGTGTCTGTAATTATACTTCAACAGCTGCTGATCCTGAAGCTAAAATAAAACTCCAATTAATTCTGACATTATAGAACATTACTTTATATTTAACAGTTTTAGTTTGTGTCAGTGAAACTCATGGATAGCCTGGAGATAAATAAACTGTAATTTAAAGACGCAGATAGACAGGATAGACACACTGTTGGTCTTAGTCTGAACATGATGATAATCACAGAAATGATAAAGAAAATGAAACTCTGGCTGTGTGAGTTCTACAGCCATCTCCTGGATCTTCTTGAAAGTTTATTTATCAGTATTTCGGTCACCAAACCACAAGCACCACCAAAAACACCACCAGTAACACTAGAGAGAAGAACCACACCAACAAACATAAGTACAGTAGATCCTCCTGTCTGACCTGCAGGTGAGAAACAGGTGTGAGGTGTCAGCTGTCAGGTAGGTGATGAGTGAAGAACAGAACAGAATCCATTTCCTCTTCAAACTGCTGTCAGACATTATCTACTGCACTCTGATCACATCACTCAGACCAGCTGCTTTCTACAAAGTCTCATCAACAACATCTTTAGAAACAAACATCAACAACCAGGAAGCAGCTTCACCTCTGATCACACACACACTCAACTCTACTCACTCACCTGGAGGATCAACAACTCTCAGTGTGATGATGCTGATGAGCTCAGTTGAGCGTGTTCCTCTCACGTTGACATGACACATGTATATTCCATCATCAGCAGCCCTCACATTCTTCAGAATCAAAGACACGTCTCCAGCCTTCATCTGTCTGTCCTGCAGATCCACCCGGTTCTTAAAAGATGGATGCTGGTAATCTAAAATAAACCACCCACCCTTACACCAAAACACATATTCATCTCCCAGGTCAGCTCTGCTCCACTTTACAGCTCTGATCTTGTTTTTTGGAGCTCGACATGTCAGAGTGACGTCCTGACCAGATTCAGCTGTGATGGTTTTCTGGTCTGACAGAGAAAACAACACAGAGCAGAGAGGTTAAAGGTGAAAAGTACAATTATAATCAGAATTCAGATTTGCTTTAAATATTTTGTTTATTTCTTTGACATTTGAGTTTTTAGTCATGTTGGATTTAATAAACCTCTGAACATCCACCAGGTCACCAGTGACCCACTGAGGGGGAATTTTAGCCTCATGCTAAACATGCAAAGTGTCAGAAACTACAAGATGTTGGCTTCCACAGAACAACAACATGTGCTGATAATAATAATAAAAATAAGAGGATGGATGGAGTGAAAGTTGTTACAAATCCAGTTTTATGTTTATCAGATTCTAGACTGTTAAATGTAAAAAAAAAAAAAACCCTCTTTAAATTGACTTAAAATAATCAGGGAAAACAATTCTACATTATTAAATTTCTTTTTTATTAGCATTAAAAACTTTTGTTGGAATAATGTAATTTAGAGGGGTTGTATCAACTCGGTTAAATAAAGTTAGACTAAACTGCAGTAAAAAGGTTTGTTCAACATAATCAATTAACTTTGTCGAACTAATGTACATTAAGTTGGAATAACACAACTGCATAATGTTAAAAAGCAATTAATGGCATGGAAATCATATCAATCAATATGAAAGTAATTAACTTCTTAATGTTTTTATCGAGAGAAGATACTTTAGTTTCAAACAGTTAAATCTCACCTGCACAAACAAACACAACAAACAGGAAAGCCAAGCAGAGTGACTCAGTAACAGCAGACATTTTCGTTTTCTCGAGTCCAGATGATGCACCACGTAGTTTGTTGTTTGAGTTTGTTGGTGTTTTCAGTGAATAGTTTCCAAACTCTGTCTTCTAGATTTTGCATCTGAACTTTAGTTGTTTTCACCAAATGATCATCTCGGTCTGTGAGTGATTCATGCCATTTGACAGGATTAACGACATCGACAAAAAAGGTCTCCAGCTCGTGCAAATAAATACACGCATGAATATTATCTTCAGAAATTATTTTAATTAAAATTCCACCTGGTTTCGCAACCCTGTTTTTCTGCAACACTAATGTCGAGCCAACAGTTTCCTCAAGACACAACCGATCAACTTGACTGACTCTCGAGGTTATCTTCAAACTTCCTGTTCACCTGTAACCTGTTTAACACCTGCTGTTTATTTGGGAAACGCCCACGTTACTTGGTGACAGTCACAGTGTAACGTGGGCAGCTGCTGCTCGATATAATGCAGTGTATATTTAGAGTACTTTGAGCTGATCATTGTCTTTGAATGAATGTGTCAATGAATGTAACACGGAAGGGAATTCAGAATCAGAATACTTACGCAATTTCCGTGGGCATTATTAAATATTTGATTCGCTGTAAGCTTCACAGCAGATACCCTTGTGTCAAAGTAACTGAGGATAAAACAGAGGAAAACATAAAGTAGATTTTTCTTGCCTGACTTTTACGGAAGAGGATTAGGGCCACTGGAAAAAAAAAAAAAAAATTCTGACTTTAATCTCAGAATTCTGACTTTAATCTCAGAATTCTGACTTTATTCTCAGAATTCTGAGATTAAAGTCAGAATTCTGACTTTTTTCTCAGAATTCTGACTTTAATCTCAGAATTCTGACTTTAATCTCAGAATTCTGACTTTATTCTCAGAATTCTGAGATTAAAGTCAGAATTCTGACTTTTTTCTCAGAATTCTGACTTTAATCTCAGAATTCTGACTTTATTCTCAGAATTCTGAGATTAAAGTCAGAATTCTGACTTTAATCTCAGAATTCTGACTTTTTTCTCAGAATTCTGAGATTAAAGTCAGAATTCTGACTTTTTTCTCAGAATTCTGACTTTAATCTCAGAATTTTGAGGTGGGCACCTGCAGGCTTCCAGCTTCAGTGACAGCGATGTGTCCAGTTTGGCAGGTGGAGAACTAATTCACTAAATATGGTGGATATAAGTGATTTTTTGCGTGGCCGAGGGGTCCCCGAAGATGCTATTTTATTAATGGAAGAGCAGAAGGTGAGTAAAAAAAGAGAGATACTTTGGTGTCTCTTATTTTTACAGGAAAACAGTTACGGTACAGTTACGGTTAGCTGTTAGCATGCTTGTTAGCTTATAATGTTATATAGGAATGAACGTGTTTCACGATGTTACAGTATACTAGGTGAATTGACGTTTTAACTGTTGTTGATCGCAGGATCATCCCAGATGGGTTCGTTGCATTTTATTTTATTGTTCTACTATTTCAGAGTTTTTCAAGGCAGTTAAGCGGAGCTGTGTTACAGATGCTAGCCGCCTGCCAATATCACTGATATATTTCTCCTGTCTGATATTGGCAGTAGGTTACACTTAGTACAGCGGAGGAGAGAAACTGTAATGAATGTTTATGCGGATATTTCACTCAGAAAAATGGGTGGCGTTCATACACAGCCCCGGTTCATACTGACGATCCCCTCACAACATGTTAGCTAACACAAACTAATGTAGTGCATGTAACTGTGTATACGTTAGTGGTACAGCGTCGGAAGAAATGAGCAAACTGTTAACTGTTTATAATGTCAGAATGACGTCATCGTTCTCCTGCACTGTGTAATGTATGTCAGCTCAAGAAGGAAATCATATCTTATACTCTGAGCTGCCCAGTGCACTTAACGCCTACGTGTGGAAATGGTAGGCTGCACTATAGTTCACTACCGGTAAAAATAAACTTAATACAGTATTTGGGTTTTGTTTTTTTTATAGAACAATAAAATAAAAAGTGCTGGCTGAGGAGCGCTGCCGCGTTGAACTTTGACCTCGGAGTGACGTGACGTTTGTTCGCACAACCAATAGAAGTGCAGAAAGTCGCAAATCAGGCATATTGTTCGCATAAACACAAAAATAAATAAATCAATAACGAAATAATCCCGATGTTGTGCCAAAGATGATTTGCAATGTTACTTTGTGTTCTATGTGTAATACCTTTGCTTAAATGACTAAATGGACTGTGTATTTATGACTCTGCGTTATAGTCCTACATACATAAGTAACATTCATATGTACAGATAAAAATGTACAGAGATATGTACACAAGCGTGTACACAAAAGTCTACTGCTGATCGAGCTGCTCAGTGTTCGTACAGTCTCATGCAGAGGGCGTGGAGGTGTTGTCCATGGTGGATGCTAGCTTAGACAACATCCTCTCCTCCCCAGTCTGCTCAGTGGACTTTAGCGGACCGCTAAAGCTGGCCCTCCCGACCAGTTTGTTAAGTTTCCCCCTGTCCCTCTCTGCCATTCCACCACTCCAGCAGACCACAACATAAAAGACAGCAGACGCCACCACAGTGCCGTAGAACATCCCTAGAAGACGTACTACCTACATTATAACCAATCAAGTCCTGCCTTTTTTTAAATACAGATTAGGATTTACTATTTACTGAAAGGCTATGCATTAGTTTGCTTCTTTCATTATTGTGTTTCGCCCTGCATAAACTAGATAGCTTTCCTGATAACTACAGTCAGTACTCTCCTACTGCCATTAGCGGTGACCTAAGAGGCTTAACCGTAATATTGCTTTGCAGTGTAAATGTTGCAGAAAATGACTGTCTTTTCTTTCTTCTTGTGTGCAGATTGACTGTGACGTCATAGCACTGATGGATGACGCAACTTTGGCAAACTACATTCCCTCGTATGGAGACCGAATTGCCCTCTTCAATTTCTGCAAAAGCAAGCAACCACTGTCAAAAAGAAAACTAGGACTTCTGCAAAAACTTCGTGAGAAAATGAAAACCAGAAAAGAAAGTCCAAAGGAGAACACTTCACATACAGATGCAGGAATAAGACAGACAAAGAAGCAAAAAGCAACACGAAATGTTGAGATAGGATGGATCCATAGTGATGGAAAAATAGCCAAACAGGTGAGAGCGAAGCAGGGAGGTGGCACTAGAAAAATTCAAATGGCCACTGATGCTGGATTAAAAGATATTCTTCAGGAAGGAAAGAAACTTTTTTTTCCTGATGGCATATCTCCTAAGGGATGTGAAACAGATTTTGAGTTTGAGGTTTGGGACTTTAAACAGAACTACCTTACTGATGATACCTGCCAGTCTATTGGCAATATGTATGAGGCAGCGAGACTGACAATGTTACGCTTCTACATTGCAACAAAACCAAAAGATCCTGAAAAAGATGCCAGCGAGACATCTGAAGTGGTGTTTGTCTCAGAAAGCAGTGGCAGTGATATTAATCCATTGCAAGTGGGGGAAGTCAGGGGTAATTTTGATGAAGTCATCGCTGGTTCAGAAATTTTAGATGATCCAGAAATTACTTTTGGTCCAATTTTTGATGCTGAAGAAGATACAGAAGACACATTAGTCTATGAGGGTTTTCTTGTACCCCTCAGTCCACCTAATTCAGAGAACGTAATAACAATCACCATACGTCATACTGACACTTTACGTGACATGATTACTGCTTTCTCTGATGAGGAGATTTTGAGCAAAACACTGAATGTGAAGCGCATACTTCCAGACAACACAGAAGAACCAGGCACTGGATCAGGAATACTAAGAGATGTACTCACATGCTTCTGGCATGAATTTTATGAGCGATGCACCCTAGGTGCAACAGTTAAAGTGCCATTCATTCGCCATGATTTTCCTGCTGAAAAATGGAAGGCAGTTGGGCGAATACTCTTGAAAGGTTACCAAGAATGTCAGTATTTTCCAAATAAACTTGCAATCCCTTTTCTGGAACAAGTGCTTTTCAGTGGTGTTTACAGTGATCTTAAAGCACACTTTCTACAGTTTGTCAGCAGCCAAGAATGTGATGTTTTGATGGAAGCAGTAAAAATTTCTCTGCAGTTGACTTGGATGATCTTGTGGAAGTTCTGGACAGTTATGGCTGTAGAAAAAGAATCACTGCTGAGACTCTTCCCACAATCCTTGATGAAATAGCACACAAAGAGCTTGTCCAAAAACCAATGTTTGTTATTGACTGCTGGAGGGAGATCATCGACCCCCATATCTCCCTCAGTCCGGAGGCACTGACCAAGTTATTCTCTGAACTGCAACCAACTTCAAAAAAAGTGTGCCAGCTACTGAAATTTGCTGTGGATTTGACTCCACAACAAAAAGAAGTGAAAAATCATCTCAAAAGATTCATCAGAGAGCTGGATAACATTAAACTTCAGAAATTTATGCGTTTCTGCACTGGATCTGACCTTATAGTAACAAACAGTATTTATGTGGAATTTCAAGATATGACAGAGTTTACAAGAAGACCAGTCGGACACACGTGTGGGAATGTTCTGCAGCTAGCTAACAGCTATGAAAACTTCCCAGATTTTCGTTCTGAATTTAATGCAGTTCTTGAAAGTAATGTCTGGGTGATGGACATTGTTTAGACTTTCACAGCAATGCGCTACATTTGAACTGCTCATTCAGACTAGAGCATAACTGTAAAGAGATGTTAGGAATTTGTATTTTTATGTATTTTGAACTTATACAGTATACTTTTTTTAATTAGAGAGAAGTTTCTCATCTCTGTTAGAAGTCCAGTTTTGGCTAATATTTCATTTTCTTTTATCATTTTGAGTTTTACATGATACAGTCACAAAACAAAACGAACGGGTACACTGTTTACTACCATATCCAGAGCTGTCTTCACCAAATCCAAGCTTTCCAGCTGTAAGACAGAAACCTTCAGCAAAAGCATGAAGAAAGAATACTAAAGATCTATAAACTATAATTAAACTGCTCTTAAACTTTCTTTAATGCACCATGTGTGGTGTGAGAGTTCAGCACAGTCAAATACTTTTGTAAGTAATTAGTAGTAAGACTAATTCATTCAGATTGTATTTTCTTATTAGGTCAGGGCTAAAACTGAACATAGTTATAATGTAAAAGTAATGCTGTTATTCAACACTGTATTGTAAAAGGAATAAGTACAATTTTATACTTTAGCATTTGTCATGTCTGAAAATATTTTGCTTTACAGTATATGCAATTTTTAGTTAAGGTAGGTTAAGGTATCAAAGTTTGGCATTTGTTGTTGATTACAAAGGTTCCATTTAAAGTTGGTGAAAATATTTTTTAAAATTCCAGTATTTTCTTAATGTCATATTGTTTCTAAGCATACCTGTTATTCATCCATCAAATTGATTCAAGCTGCTTAAAGGATTCAGTCTGTTTTGAAGACGGTTATTGATTACTGAGATCATAAATAAACACTGTACAGTTCAGTGCAGTGGTCAAGTGCTGTGATTATTCAGGCATCCTTTTGTAATGCCAAATTGTCATGTTCTCAGATATAGTATTAATCTTAACACCTGAAAAAATGTCTTGTTACTGGCAGAAATTATGCATTTTTATTTGTATGCATGTATGTTCTCAACCATTCACACTTGTTTTTATTTCTATACCATAGATGACACTGAAGGAATATGTGATACCACAATAGCCAGTGTTCATGATCTTTACAGTAAGTCACTGATGTATACTGATGCATAACAAGACTGTATGAGATCTATAAGTTTGTTTTAAAAGTTGAGTCATTCTTGTTACAGGGCAGCTTATACGGTTATGAGTTTTAGCCATGTTATTGGCATTGGCAAGAACAGGTTTCTTGTAAACTTTTTCTAATAAAATGTTACTGTACACAGTACATTTGTATTGTTGTTTTGAATATGTTCATCAAGCTCCTTATCTATTTGAACATGCCAGAATTCAAGAGACTGCCACACATGAGCTCAGTAACATGGAAGAATACCATTTATTTTTAATTTCAAACATTTCATAAAGATACACAAATGTAAATGTAAAACATGTTGCACTTAATGGGACAATAACTTGATTCCACTTGTAGGAACTGTTTTGTTGCATTGTTGCTGGGATACTACAAATAAAAGTCAAAATATTTTTGGTATGTTTCTTATAATTTTAGGATTCATATCATAAAAGAGCCTTGTATACGACAGCTCACACTGAATCAGTATAGCAATGACTCATGGTCATTTTACATGAAAACCAGCTAAAATATCTTACAACTAACACAAGTGAAATACAATAATAATTAGGTGATGGATCTTCATATGGGTAAATGATTATAATAGCTTTGCTTTAATATAATTGCACTAAAAGCTCCCCAAAAGGCATGACGACTTTAAATATTAACAATGATACGTTTATAGAAACATGCTGTTGTCAAGACCTAGAATTGTTAATGCTACTATGGTTTGCTGAAACATACCACAGATAACCCGGGCACTTAGCATATCATATGCTGGTGCCTGGGTTTCCAGCCATGAATATTAACAGTAAAGGCTGATACAGAAAACAATGAACAGGGAGCTGGTCAGTTTATATTTTATATACTATGCACATGTCTGGCAACAAAACACAGAAATTTATATTGCAATTTACTGGTAGGCAGGTTTACAACACTTATGATTCAATCAAAAATATAACAATTGTAAATGCAGTTTAATGTATGGCCTTTTAAAAGGATTAACATGTGTTTCATAACTGATTGATAATATCACAATATTCAGCTTTTTCAAGCAACATATAAACATTTCTGTTTATTGGTAGTGTGAATGTAGAAATAAATCTAACTTGGGGGGGGAGGGGGGGGGAGATACCAACCAAACTGTATTTATTATTATGATCAACATAAAATGATACTAGTTGATGCTGACCTCCTATAAGCACTCTGAATTTACATTACAGCAGTAATAAACAGCAATATTCTGACAGAATGACCTGAAAAATGGCATGTTCGGTCACACCTAAAAGATGTCTTTCATTTAATGCAGTGCAGAAATACCTGCATAAAAGGTACCTGTAAGACATGGCACCTACTATCAAATCACGTTATCAAGATAAAGAGAAATATTTTGTATTTATTTGTACATTTACACACTGAAGTTTCTTAAATACTTTGCAGTATTTCTTCTCTTAACCTAATATACAGATCTGTAGCACCAAGTGGATCTCCTGGGGCATCCCATTCATTTTCTACCATAAGCAGACAACACAGTTCAAAGACTGTTTCATCACAGGGGTATTGACCTTTTGGGCTACACTCTTCCATACACAAAGTGATATCCTCCATAGAAATAGGTTTCAGTCTGTCCTCAGCACTGTGCAGCTCTGGAAATGAGTACATTACTACTGGTCGACCCGATGCTGCACTACCACTTGGCCGGATTTTGTGTGAGTTCCATGTGTTCACAACTTCATCAAGTTCATCCTACATGAAAAACAGCACAATATAAGTGTATGAAACAGACCATGTACCAGCAGATTTAGCCAAAGTTGAGGCTTATTAACTCATTAATCAACAGACATAGAAACTGACCTCTAATTAATGTAAAACAAAGCAGCAAAAACAAAATAGCACTGTCACTAAAAAGCACATGGACACCGAATGGTGCTACATGATTCTACTGTTGAATAGATAGCCCAACACTTTATACTCAGTGTGCAATGATTCTACAATATATTTTCAATAGAGAATTTACCAAATGATAAGATTGCTTTCTGAAACCGTGCCCAAAGGACCACTAGGTAACAGACTCCATAGTAATTAAAACCATGTGGAAAAAAAAAATAAATAAATAAATAATGCTCCATGCACCTGTGCTGAGAAAGGGGCAGTTAGTTCCACTGATAACATGAGTACAATTCCATCAAAGTATTAAAATGGAATCCCAAAAAGTTGATTCTGTTCATCTGGATGTAGCGTTTTCAGTGTGAGAAATGTTTTGTCAAAAATCATTCCTTACCTGGCTGATTGAGCATGCATCAAGACATATTAAAATGGAAATAAAATTCATATTTTATTTAAAGAAAAAAATGTTCTAACCATATTTATATTTTCTATTTTTGCAGCTAAGACATTACATAGCATGAGCACATGCTTTTACCTGAATAAGATTGAGAAAGCAGAACTGGATAAGACCTTTGTCCAAAAAATCCCCTGTGAAGTGGCCATCATCCTGAAAACTTTGAAATAAGTTCATCCAAAATTGTGCACTCTGTTTGCGTAGGGTAGTCCACCATCCTTCTATACGTTGGTTGGCTGTACTTCTTCCGTAAAGGAAACTTTTCTCACCTGCAAAACTGTCTGTGTGGTTTCTCCGTAAAAACATCTGCATTTGTTCGACACAACCATTTTCTGTACCTCGGTCAGCACGTAACCTCTCTGGACATCCATTGATGCATGAAACTGTTTTCAGAAAATAACTTGCAATCAATTTAGGGTCATTGTTTGTGGTATAAGCCTCCATCCATAAAACATAGCGGCTAAAACCATCTATGCAGCCACTGATAGCAATACCATATGGTTTCAACTTGTCATAGCCATCCATGTGCCAGAGAGCATTTGGCCCTCTGCAGCTGTACTGACGTCTTCTCAACCGTCGAGCTCGTCTCAGTTCCACACCTTGAGGGTCAACCAATTTGATTATGCATCTTACAGTATCTTGTGACACCACAAATCCATGTTGAATTGCACGAAGATGTAGCCAACGATAACCTTGCATCTGTCCATTTGTCATGATCTGTTGTTGGACAAAGGCTAGCACTTCCTCCAAGTTTGATTGATTCTTCCTTCTAAAAAGCCCAAGTCTTTTACAAATTCTCTTTAGAGTTCGAACACTCATAATTGTCTGATGACTATGTGCTAAAATTGAAAGTATTTCTTTGTTACTGAAGGAAAGTCTGAAATACAGTCTTATTAAGTCATCCAAATCTGACATGTCAGCGACTGTTTCTCTCACTTCGAGAGGTGAAATTTTTGCAGAAGTCCTAGTTTTCTTTTTGACAGTGGTTGCTTGCTTTTGCAGAAATTGAAGAGGGCAATTCGGTCTCCATACGAGGGAATGTAGTTTGCCAAAGTTGCGTCATCCATCAGTGCTATGACGTCACAGTCAATCTGCACACAAGAAGAAAGAAAAGACAGTCATTTTCTGCAACATTTACACTGCAAAGCAATATTACGGTTAAGCCTCTTAGGTCACCGCTAATGGCAGTAGGAGAGTACTGACTGTAGTTATCAGGAAAGCTATCTAGTTTATGCAGGGCGAAACACAATAATGAAAGAAGCAAACTAATGCATAGCCTTTCAGTAAATAGTAAATCCTAATCTGTATTTAAAAAAAGGCAGGACTTGATTGGTTATAATGTAGGTAGTACGTCTTCTAAGGATGTTCTACGGCACTGTGGTGGCGTCTGCTGTCTTTTATGTTGTGGTCTGCTGGAGTGGTGGAATGGCAGAGAGGGACAGGGGGAAACTTAACAAACTGGTCGGGAGGGCCAGCTTTAGCGGTCCGCTAAAGTCCACTGAGCAGACTGGGGAGGAGAGGATGTTGTCTAAGCTAGCATCCACCATGGACAACACCTCCACGCCCTCTGCATGAGACTGTACGAACACTGAGCAGCTCGATCAGCAGTAGACTTTTGTGTACACGCTTGTGTACATATCTCTGTACATTT
Organism: Oreochromis niloticus; assembly: GCF_001858045.2. NCBI lineage: Eukaryota > Metazoa > Chordata > Actinopteri > Cichliformes > Cichlidae > Oreochromis > Oreochromis niloticus. The sequence goes on from NC_031967.2 coordinate 58,250,551, forward strand.
TTATCTGTACATATGAATGTTACTTATGTATGTAGGACTATAACGCAGAGTCATAAATACACAGTCCATTTAGTCATTTAAGCAAAGGTATTACACATAGAACACAAAGTAACATTGCAAATCATCTTTGGCACAACATCGGGATTATTTCGTTATTGATTTATTTATTTTTGTGTTTATGCGAACAATATGCCTGATTTGCGACTTTCTGCACTTCTATTGGTTGTGCGAACAAACGTCACGTCACTCCGAGGTCAAAGTTCAACGCGGCAGCGCTCCTCAGCCAGCACTTTTTATTTTATTGTTCTATAAAAAAAAACAAAACCCAAATACTGTATTAAGTTTATTTTTTACCGGTAGTGAACTATAGTGCAGCCTACCATTTCCACACGTAGGCGTTAAGTGCACTGGGCAGCTCAGAGTATAAGATATGATTTCCTTCTTGAGCTGACATACATTACACAGTGCAGGAGAACGATGACGTCATTCTGACATTATAAACAGTTAACAGTTTGCTCATTTCTTCCGACGCTGTACCACTAACGTATACACAGTTACATGCACTACATTAGTTTGTGTTAGCTAACATGTTGTGAGGGGATCGTCAGTATGAACCGGGGCTGTGTATGAACGCCACCCATTTTTCTGAGTGAAATATCCGCATAAACATTCATTACAGTTTCTCTCCTCCGCTGTACTAAGTGTAACCTACTGCCAATATCAAATATATCAGTGATATTGGCAGGCGGCTAGCATCTGTAACACAGCTCCGCTTAACTGCCTTGAAAAACTCTGAAATAGTAGAACAATAAAATAAAATGCAACGAACCCATCTGGGATGATCCTGCGATCAACAACAGTTAAAACGTCAATTCACCTAGTATACTGTAACATCGTGAAACACGTTCATTCCTATATAACATTATAAGCTAACAAGCATGCTAACAGCTAACCGTAACTGTACCGTAACTGTTTTCCTGTAAAAATAAGAGACACCAAAGTATCTCTCTTTTTTTACTCACCTTCTGCTCTTCCATTAATAAAATAGCATCTTCGGGGACCCCTCGGCCACGCAAAAAATCACTTATATCCACCATATTTAGTGAATTAGTTCTCCACCTGCCAAACTGGACACATCGCTGTCACTGAAGCTGGAAGCCTGCAGGTGCCCACCTCAAAATTCTGAGATTAAAGTCAGAATTCTGAGAAAAAAGTCAGAATTCTGACTTTAATCTCAGAATTCTGAGAAAAAAGTCAGAATTCTGAGATTAAAGTCAGAATTCTGACTTTAATCTCAGAATTCTGAGAATAAAGTCAGAATTCTGAGATTAAAGTCAGAATTCTGAGAAAAAAGTCAGAATTCTGACTTTAATCTCAGAATTCTGAGAATAAAGTCAGAATTCTGACTTTAATCTCAGAATTCTGAGAAAAAAGTCAGAATTCTGACTTTAATCTCAGAATTCTGAGAATAAAGTCAGAATTCTGAGAATAAAGTCAGAATTCTGAGATTAAAGTCAGAATTTTTTTTTTTTTTTTCCAGTGGCCCTAATCCTCTTCCGTAGACTTTTTATAGCAGATAACCAGCTTAAAAATATTCAGCAGTAGATCAAAAAAACATGAAGAAAACCATGAATCAACATATGAACATTACCTGATGCTGCTGAAGTGAGGCAGAGCAAAATTACAGAGGTTTTATTAGAGATAAAGCGTTTTGTCGTTTGACATCATTTTTAAAAGTTTACATTTCTTCGGTCATGAATAGCAGAAATGAGACTTTCTTGTCGGAGGTCATTTTTGAAAAAAAAAAAACAGCGGCAGACTGGTGCGTAAAAAGCAAGCGAGTAATGCAGAAAATATAGATTTTTTTTTAATGGGAAACTGGTCTCTAAGTACACTGAGAGAGAGAGAAAAAGCTGTGCGGGAAGTGTGATTTTATAGTGGTGGAAGCAAAACAGCAAAAGTAAGAGAAGGCTAGCAGGTCGAAACTGAGATAAGAAGGTTCAGAGGCAGTACATAAAGCTAAAGATTAAACAAAGAAAAGTATATTTATTATCTGAGAGGGCTGCAGTGCTAAAACGACTCTTATACTCTGAATCAAACTCTCAGCGCCCTGAACTTGTCACACAGTGGAAATTTTGATTTTTCTTTATAATCGGTTTTATTCTGATTGGCTGGACATTGGACAAATTAGCTGAGAGCGAGCACCTGTCGTGCTGTGGATGTGCCCTGAGGCGGGCCATCAGCTGTTGAAAGGAACTGTTTAAAGAAAGTAGGGCACCGAGTGAGGCTCTACATATGAAGAGAAAGGAGCGTGAGAGAGAACAACATGCTGCATGATCGCCGGGTAAAACGGCTTGTGGAAGGACGGCCAGAGCAGAGCTATGCAACGTCTCATTTTCCGGCGACAGAGACAGCAGCCGGTGGAAAGAAACGCGTGTGATCAACAACCTCTGCCCTGCACTTGTGAGCAGTCTCCACTGTTGTTCGCGGGTGCAGTGGTGTTGGGGAGGGCCGCCATGGCTATTTGCCCGCTTCCCGGACGATGGTTCTGGTATCTGTCTGCTTACAGGGCAACACCACAAGGGAAGACGCTGTAGCTGAGACTCGAGTGCGGAGCGCAAGCTGGGCTGTGACAGGACGAGATGGAAGGTTTCTCCTCGTCCTCCTTATTTATTTATTTGTTTATTTATTTATTAGAATTGCTCATCTATTCCTGGGGGATTTTAGTGTACCAAGAGATTTTTTTGCGTAAGTTTTTCCTTTTTGTTTTTCAGTATTTGGTTTTTGTTCCTGCTTTTCCCCTCCGGGTTTAAACTTCCCCCCCGCCCCCCATACACCTGTGGCCCTGAGATTCTAATTCACATGTTCTCCCCCTTTTATTTAAGGAAAATCTTGGTAACGCATTTTGGCGCACCAGCTTAAGTATCTACAAGTTTATTCATTGAATAACATTATAATGAAACACTACAGATACAGGTGCTCAGTAGTGGCGACGTTTTTTTTTGTTTGTTTTTTTTGTTTGTTTGTTTGTTTTTTTACAATGTTTTATGACCCTGATGAAGGCCACAAGCCGAAACGCGTTGGTCAATTATTAAAGTTGTTCTTCTTTCCTCAAGTGTTGCTGGAGTTCCTGTTTTTTTTTGTTTTGTTTGTTTTTTAACACTAGGTTTACTATCCTGCGCAAAGTTGCGTAACTTCCCTAAACCCACTACCCCCTAGAATTACTGGCTTTTTTATTTTCTGGTGCAAGTCCCGAGGTGTTAAGCACCCCTGCTGAGATTTTCACAGGTCGTCAGCTTGTTTCTCCTACAGCTTTTGTTGTGCAAACCACCCATTGTCCTTGAGGCCTGGCACATTTGCATTTGCTCACTCAGAGTTGCTCAGATCCAAGGCAGGCCAAACCTCTGTGTTACAACTTTCAGAAATGCCTGATAGAAATGCTTCAACTTACTCATGAGATTTTGACCACATTTTTTGCGGAAGTCACAACTATACTGAATGCACGACCGTTGTTGCCAGCTGCAAGAAATGCTTGGTAGGGAACAGCTGTTCCCTACCAAGGTTCGTTTCAAAGTTTGAAAGACTTTGAAATAAAACAGACTTGTGTACCCATATATTGTGAATGTCTGTCTTTTGTATGTAGGTTGTAACACAGAGGTTTGGCCTGCCTTGGATCTAAATAAACAAATGCCAATGTTGCACAAACACACACACACACACACACACACACACACACACACACACACACACACACACACACACACACACACACAGCAAATCTGCATTTATTTGTCCCACAAGTGGAAAATCTGCATTGTCATTGCAAAAAAGTGGACAGAGCACGGTATAGAAAGTGCACTATACAAACATTTTATATATATATATACATATTATATATATATATATATATATATATATATATATATATATATATATATATATATATATTGGTGACGGCACCAAGAAGATCGCAAGTTCGATTCCTGCCTGGGGCGTCTGTATCCAGTAAGGGTCCTAAGGCTAGACCCCCTATGCTAAAAAAGTGAGCCTACCGCAGACATGAGCGAGACAGATAAATATGAAGGCATGCCGGCTCGGACGTCGCCCGGATCAACAAGGTCCGCGTCAGGTGTTGAGGAACCAGGGCACCCTGACGACAAGTGGGCTACTGGAACAAGAAGGCATCGGTGGGCAAGAGACGAAAACAGGGCGTTGTTGGAATGCTACTACGCAAGTAACCCTGGCGGAAGGGGTTACATGAATAGGATGAGGGACCTATGGATTCTTCGATACCCAACATCCACAATGACGGCGAAACAACTAGTAGCTCAGTGTTCCAACATTCGAAAGAAGGGACTGCTCTCACAGCTAGAGATTGACGAGGTACAACATAAATGCTACGGCAAGGAGGAGTCAGGACGCCAGGTCAGGGGGGAGATATCATCACCCCCACCCGAGATTGGGTACATAGCCCCAAGTGCGATAGGAGAAGGATCGTTGAGTGCGAGAGGAACTGACCTGAAAGATAGGATCATGGCCAAGCTTGAAACCTGGACCCCCCCTAGCCGGTTACCAAGATTACGTGAAGTACCCTCAGAAGGTCTGCTAGATGATGTTAATGCAGCACTACGGATGATACCTACAACCACGATTACCGACACTAACAAGCTGATCTACACTACGGCAGCAGTGATCAGTGAGATGCTTGGCTACAAGTTGAACAGCCACAAGGGGCAGTACCCTCCATGGAGAAGGAGGCTAGAGGGCAAGATCAAAGTAGCACGAAGGGAGGTTAGCCAACTAACGGAGTTGCAGAAAGGCGCGACAAAGAAGGTGCATAAGAAATACAGCAAGCTGTCCATACCTGAGGCCTTGGAAACTGCCAAGCAAAGACTCACAGCCTTGGCCAGCCGCTTGAGGAGGTACACCAGAGAGATAGAAGGCAGGAGAATAAACCAGCTGTTCTCCACAGAACCAGCAAAGGTGTACTCTCAGTGGCAAGGGAACAATAACAGAACAGCACCACCAAGGCTGGAGACGGAGCAATACTGGAAGAGCATATGGGAGAAGGACGCAACCCATAAGGACGGCAATGCTCAGTGGCTAGTGGATCTGAGGGCAGACCATAGCGACCTCCCTGAACAGGGTCCAGTAACCATCACAGTGGCAGACATCCAAGAAAGGGTCTCCAGTATGAAGAGTTGGACAGCACCAGGGCCCGACATGGTTCACGCCTACTGGCTGAAGAAGCTGACTGCACTCCACGAGCGTCTGGCAGCACAAATGAACCAGCTGCTAGTTAATGAGAGACACCCGGAATGGCTAACCGAAGGTCGGACGGTCCTGATCCCCAAGGACCCCAAGAAGGGACCGGTCCCATCCAACTACCGACCAATAACCTGCCTCAGTACTACATGGAAGCTCCTGTCAGGCATCATATCGGCTAAGATGAACAGGCACATGGGTCAATACATGAGCGGGGCACAGAAAGGGATTGGCAAGAATACCAGAGGCGCAAAACACCAGCTACTGGTAGACAGAACAGTCAGCCGAGACTGCAAGACCAGACTGACCAACCTGTGCACAGCCTGGATTGATTACAAGAAGGCCTATGACTCAATGCCCCACAGCTGGATACTGGAATGCCTAGAATTGTACAAGATCAACAGGACCCTAAGAGCCTTCATCAGGAACTCAATGGGAATGTGGCACACAACACTAGAGGCCAACTCCAAGCCCATAGCACAAGTCACCATCAAGTGCGGGATCTACCAAGGAGATGCTCTGTCCCCACTGCTGTTCTGCATAGGCCTGAACCCCCTCAGTGAGATCATTAACAAGACTGGCTACGGATACCGACTACGGAACGGAGCGGTTGTCAGCCACCTCCTGTACATGGATGACATCAAGCTGTATGCCAAGAGTGAACGAGACATCGATTCACTGATACACACTACCAGGCTATACAGCAATGACATTGGAATGTCATTCGGGCTGGAGAAGTGTAGTCGGATGGTAACAAAGAGAGGGAAGGTAGTCAGAACTGAGGGGATTGAACTACCAGAAGGCAACATTGCAGACATAGAGGACAGTTACAAGTACCTGGGGATCCCACAGGCGAATGGGAACGATGAAGAGGCCGCTAGGAAAGCTGCAACCACCAAGTACCTGCAGAGGGTCAGGCAAGTCCTGAGGAGTCAGCTGAACGGTAAGAACAAGATCCGGGCCATCAACACCTACGCCCTGCCCGTGATCAGGTACCCTGCTGGGGTAATAGGCTGGCCAAAGGAGGAGATAGAAGCCACTGACATCAAGACAAGAAAGCTCCTTACCATGCATGGAGGGTTTCACCCCAAGTCTAGCACCCTGAGGTTGTACGCTAAGCGGAAGGAAGGGGGCCGGGGACTGGTGAGTGTCAGCACCACAGTCCAGGATGAGACAAGAAACATCCACGAATACATCACGAAGATGGCCCCAACTGACAGCGTGCTCAGTGAATACCTCAGGCAGCAGAAACCCAAGAAAGAGGAGGAAGGCGAGGAACCATCATGGAAGGACAGGCCCCTGCACGGTATGTACCACCGGCAGATAGAGGAGGTGGCTGATATACAGAAATCCTACCAGTGGCTGGACAAAGCTGGACTGAAAGACAGCACAGAGGCACTAATCATGGCAGCACAAGAACAAGCTCTGAGTACAAGATCCATAGAGGCTGGGGTCTATCACACCAGGCAAGACCCCAGGTGCAGGCTGTGTAAAGATGCCCCAGAGACAATCCAGCACATAACAGCAGGGTGCAAAATGCTAGCAGGCAAGGCATACATGGAGCGCCATAACCAAGTGGCCGGCATAGTGTACAGGAACATCTGTGCCGAGTATAACCTGGAAGTCCCGAGGTCAAAATGGGAGATGCCCCCAAGGGTGGTGGAGAATGACCGAGCTAAGATCCTGTGGGACTTCCAGATGCAGACGGACAAAATGGTGGTGGCTAACCAACCGGACATAGTGGTGGTAGACAAACAGAAGAAGACGGCTGTAGTGATCGATGTAGCAGTTCCGAATGACAGCAATATCAGGAAGAAGGAACACGAGAAGCTGGAGAAATACCAAGGGCTCAGAGAAGAGCTCGAGAGGATGTGGAGGGTGAAGGTGACGGTGGTCCCCGTGGTAATCGGAGCACTAGGTGCGGTGACTCCCAAGCTAGGCGAGTGGCTCCAGCAGATCCCGGGAACAACATCGGAGATCTCTGTCCAGAAGAGCGCAGTCCTGGGAACAGCTAAGATACTGCGCAGGACCCTCAAGCTCCCAGGCCTCTGGTAGAGGACCCGAGCTTGAAGGATAAACCGCCCGCAGGGGCGCGCTGGGTGTTTTTTTTTTATAATATGTGTATATATATATATATATATATATACATAGTTATACACACACATACATAGTTATACACACAGACACATCTATATCATATATACACACACACACATATATATATATACATATATATATATATATATATGTGTGTGTGTGTGTGTATATATGATATAGATGTGTCTGTGTGTATAACTAGACTTTATGCATATTATATAAGGTGTGGCTATATAAATATATAAATATATGTGCAACTCTGTGTATATATGTTTATGGACAGGCATGCAGGCAGGTAAGGAAGGAAAGCAGCCTTGCAGGGAAGGAAAAACTTGAATCTCTCATGGTTAGGGGTTGGGGGAGGGTGTGTTTGCACAACAAAAGCAGGAGAACAATGGAGCTGACGACCTGTGAAAATCTCAGCGGGGTGCCAAGAGGTGTTAAGGTCGGGGGGAATTTACGCAAATCTGCGCAGGCCAGTAAATCTAGTAGTAGGGACTTGCACCAGGGAAAAAAGGCTCAGTAATTCTAGTGTTAATTCTCTCATCTTCTCCATGCACCTTGGAAGCAGGTGAAGCCAGGATTTGTTGCTGTGATTGACGTTTGTATATTCCCCATAACACCTGAGAATTATTCTTTAAAGAGGATTTGTTTTTCACAATAACCATTTGTGATTGTCACTGGGTGAGGTGTTTCCTGAACACGAGGACAGCCAGTGAAAATATCCCTTTATTTTAAAGGTTGTTTTAAATAGGAAGGGACATCCAAAGCCAGATTCACTGACGTCTGCAGCAGCACAAAACCTCTTTAGATGTTGAAAATCTGCTGGATTTACTGAAGAAGCAGAGAGTTAGTTTGTGACTAGAAGTATTTTGTGGCTGGCCTTAAGGCATATGTATTTGTAAGAGTTTCAGGAGGAGAATATTAGAATGAGTCATGACTTAAGTCTACAAGGTGCACGAAATCTAAAGATGTCTTTATTGCTGTAATAGATGCTACTACTAGAGTTGATTTAATGACGGGGTGTTTTCAGGATGAGTGCATGGACAGTTCAAAGCTGTTATCACAACGCCAAAACTTTGGCTTCGCTCTGTCATCAAACTGTGATTTACTGTCCACCTAAATATAACAGGAACTTTATTAATGACTTCTCTGAGTTCTTGACTGAAATAATGCCAAAGTATGACAAGGTTTTAATGCTTGGTGATATGAATATTCATGTGTTAAATTCATGTGTCCTACTAAACCGCTGGCAAAGGACTTTTCAAACCTATTTGATGCTTAATGTTTTGCAGTCACTGGTCACTGGTCCCACAGATAAACATGGACACAGTCTGGATCTGGGTTTGTCACATAGTTTACTTGTTTATAACTTTGAAATTCATGATCCTGTCCTTTCCGATCATATGCCTGTTTTGTTTGAAACGTCTTTTCCCTGCAATATCGCTGCCTGTGGTCCTCCTCCTGCTTCTCACATAGTTAAACCATCAAGTGCCACTCAGTTTTCTATGGCCTTTAATGTTGATTCAGAGCTCTCGGCCTGTGCTGACACCGAGGAGCTGACTGCTGAATTTATCTCCCATTGTCCAAACATTCTGGATATTGTTGCTCCCCTGAAGGTCAGGCGGCCTAAAACGAAGTCTGGGCCGTGGCTGAGTTACATCACTCGGGCTGCTCAAAGAGCGTGCAGAAAAGCAGAAGGTGAATGGGGAAAAAAGACAAGCTACCAGTGTCTTACGATATCTTAAGAGATAGCTGGCATCAATATCAGAAAACTGTTAAGAACCAGAAATCCATTTATTTTGTAGGTATTATTAACGACAACTGCCTTAAGTCCCATGTATTATTTAGTAAACTGTTCTTAACCTTCCCCTATCCAACTGTACAGAAGCTTCTGTTGAAACTTTGAAGCTTTTTAAAATTTCTTTGTTGACAAGATTTTAACTATTAGAGCACATATCATACCCAGGGTCATAAGAAGGGGGTATCTTATGACTCTTCTTTTACTATTACGCCTTTGGCAGTTTTTAGCCACTTTGAACCTGTGTGTCTGTCTTTTCTGGGTAAAATTGTTACCCAAATCAAGTCTGGCTCTCCTAGTGATGTCCTTCCCCTCGCTTTTTTTTTTGTTAAATTTTTTATTAAAGAAGCTTGGGACACTATTGGGCCTTACATCCAAAGGCTTATAAACAGCAGCCTGACTGTAGGCCATGTACCTATAACCTTTAAAGTCTCTGCTAAATGCTCTGGCCTAGATGCTTCTTTGTTGTGTAATTTCAGACCTATTTCAAGGCTGGTCGCCTTGAATTTCCAGTTAGACTTGTTTTAAACAGCAGTCAAAATAAAACAGCCAATGAATGATTTTCCTGTTGTGGTCCGGTTTTGTGTTTGTTTTCTGAGAGATACTGAAGAACGAGAGAAGGGTTGTATCAGTTAGCCACAAGCAAAGTGGAACAAGTGAAGTCCACCGGATACCTCAGTGAAACACACAGAACCACACAAGTGAGAACAGAACTTTATGGAAAGGGCTGATCAAGTGAATTGGTGCTGTGACAAACGGCAATAAAAAAACAAAAAAACATGAAAAACGCAAAAAAACCAAACAAACCAGATGAAGTCAACTCATAAGAGGAAAAAATTTTATCCTTTTAATATGTGGATGTAGTCTGGTCTGAGGCACTAGTAGCAGTAAGATTTGTTACAAAGTGAAATCAATGGCTTAGTGAGCCCCACCATGTAAACATACTGTGTCATTAAACGGACTGTCTTTTAATCTGGTTAAATCAGTGATACGTTAAGATGAACACATAACCTGTTCAGGGGCAGGTTATGTTCAGATTAAATTTAAATCAATTTAAAGTCATCAGGAAACATCTCATGTTCATGGCCCAGTATGCTAAATCACCAGATTACTCCTGGTGAAAATCGCTAATCTTGTCTTATTTGCAACAGTAGTGCATTTTACTTTTTATAATTTTGTTATGTATAGATCTTTAATCAACATTTTATTTTCATTATGTAATATTGTCCTTGATTGGAATGGGCGGCACTCAGAGGGATCATATTGTTTGGGAGAACAGTCACATGACTTTGTTGTGGCAGCCCTTGTTTTGTAAAAGTGAACAAAACCTGAAGCAGACAGCCCAGCTTAACAATGAAATTTGTTAACCAGTTGCATGATACCTGATATCTCCAACTGGGTTTTTACTTTTATTCGAGCTAGCTAATGCAAAGAAATCTTGTGTGCATTGAACTTCATTCATAGTGTATCCCTCAGCAGTCAGTGGTTGGACTGGTGGACTACTTCAGTGAAGAGTAGATGGTCGCTGGCTCTGGTTTAAAGTCTGAACACAAACACACACAGTTCAAACAACAGGAAACATGATTACAAGCTTTGTATTTCAATCAAGACTTCCAATCTCCGCCTCTCTGCATCACACGCAGTCCCATGTTGTTTATTAGATGTGTAACATGGTTTGGCTTGTGTTTAATTTTATTATTTGTCATTCAATTCAATTCCAATTTATTTATATAGCATCAAATCACAATGACAGTTGCCTCAAAACACTTATATTGTAAGGTAGACCCTACAAGATTGCAAAGAAATGAGAAGCCTCAACAACCATATGACCCCCCCCCCCCAGCAAGCGCTTTAGCGTCAGTCGGAAATAAAATCTTCCCTTTAACAGGAAGAAACAGACTCTAAATGAATATCGATAGAATTGGATTACTTTTTCATATAATCTAAACACTCCTCAGAGTGTAATAATTGACCTTAGTGGGTGAAGAGGATTTCTCCATCCATCTCTCCATTCTCCATTTACATGTACAAACTGGAGTCTATTAGACAGATATGATTCAAACCACTGCAGCACAGTACCTGTAACACCTACAGCATGTTCTAATCGCTCTAATAGGATATTATGGTCAACAGTATCGAACGCTGCACTGAGGTCTAGCAGGACAAGCACAGAGATGAGTCCACTGTCAGAGGCCATAAGAAGATCATTTGTGACCTTCACTAAAGCTGTTTCTGTGCTGTGATGAGCTCTGAAACCTGACTGAAACTCTTCAAATAAGCCATTCCTCTGCAGATGATCTGTTAGCTGTTTGACAACTACTCTTTCAAGGATTTTTGATATGAAAGGAAGGTTGGAGATTGGCCTATAATTAGCTAAGACAGCTTTAAGCTAAATAAAAACAGTAGAAAGCTACCACCCTGATTTTAGTGGTTTTATTCTTCATTGTGTTTACCATCTTACTACTATGTTAACATTAGAGAATTAGCACTGGACTGATGATAACATCAGATTTGTATTTCTTAACAGAAATATGGAAACTGCTTGTTACTTTATAATTAATGCCCCAGCTTACCAAGACATTTCAGACAGTTCAGTGCTTCAAATTTTGTGGAAACAGTTTGAGGAAGACTTTTTTTGTGTGTTCCAGCACAACTGTGGCCCAGTACACAAAGCAAGGTCCATAACAGGATTGATAGATCATTAAAAGAAAAACAAATGAACATATCAAATATTCTGTGATTTATCAAACATTATGATTTGGCTATTTTCTTTAAGAGTCATTACTACTTAGAAGAAGATCTTTTTAGTCACTGATTTTCAATTTACTCTTTTTCTTTTATTGTAGTGTAAATAATTAAAATTGGAATCTATCTTCTGTTTTCATGTATTTCATTTGAAATAATTGTAAACTTTTAATATAATCGTAATACTTTATGAAATTATTAAGAAGTATTACTGCATCAGGGGAAGCACCATCAATACAATCTCTTTCGGTGTTCTACCTGCACTGATGTCCTTTGTATGCGTTTGATTGTGCAGAGAGTGATGAAGCTATAGTCTACTCAGCAGTGAGAACTGAAGATGTCAGTTATGGACCAATCATCATCAAAGAAAAGGAAAAAAAAGTCAAAGATGAAAGGTACAGATGTTCTTCTTTGTCTCCATCATGGTTCACTGCTACAGCCACACACTAAGGCTTTGCTTTGAGCTACATGCTAACATTAGATGCTAACATTACATTAAATGTTTATCATGTTCATCAACTTACTTAATGCTTCGCAAGTAGCTGCATCAGACTCTACATCAGGCTGCAGAGAATATCACAATGGAAATTTGAAGATTTTGTGTTAAGTTTTCTAGGAAATTTTAGAAAATCAGAGAAATTATAAATAAGTGAATACAAGTTAGTTACCAATAACTAGTCTCAAATGAATATATAAAAAAGTCTTCACTATCAGAAGTATGTTTTATTATTATTATTATTATTAATTTTTTTTTACAAGTGCTTCATAATTCTTACTCTTACTACAAACGTGTGTTCACTCAGCAAATATATCAAATTGCCAAATTCTGTCAAGTTTTCAGAGGAATAAAGCATCTCAGAGGGTTTTTTTGTTTTGTTTTAAGGGGATTTTTTGCCCAAATGAGTCTCATCTGTAATTTTCTGGAGCGTTAACTAACAGCAGTGACTCAGGATGGGTCTGACAGCTTGAACTCAGCGCCAGCACGTCAAGGGTCTTGTGACTTTAGAACATTTGGCAGTGTTATAACTGAGATACCTTTTTTCAAATGCTGCCCTCTTATCAGAGTTCAGTGTATACACAAGTTACCAGCAGGATTGGTGGGATTCAGTGGTTGATATGAGTGAGACTGAAGAGAATAAATGTTATTTATAAAACCATTTCTGACTTCTTTGCCATTCTGCATGTAGATCCACAGCAGCTACTTCCTGTTGTTGACTCCAGTTAGTGTAAAGTAGGTGAGACTTCTCCCCTACTTAGTGTCACTGTACTTCTCTGGCTAATAATAGTATTCATGCTGTAAGAACCTGTGCTTTGTGCTCTGTGAAAACAGTGTCAGTTTGCACTGAAAGCAGATAATATCTTTGTGGTCGTCCGCTTGCTTTTGTCTCAGAAACGCCCACCAGTTCCTTGTTGCCAGGTCTTCTTGCGCAGCAGAGGTGTTAAGATAAGAAAGAACCTGTGAAAAGCTGCTGCTGTTTATAAAAGGCACCGCTCATGTATTCATAATGTTGCATAAGATAAAATCATAAAATCTTTTTCCATAGCTGTAGAGGAAGAAGTTAACCATACTGTTGCAGTCATTCTTGCATTACCCTAAAAGGTTGATTCTGTTCATCTGGACGTAGCGTTTTTGAAACCTGCAGTCAGCTGAGACTGAAGTAATTTGGATGAAACGTTTCTCCCACTGAAAACGATACATCCAGATGAAAAGAATCAACCTTTTGGAGATTTACTTACCTGGATGATTGAGCATGCATCAAGACATACTTGCAGTAATTCAGATCTGTTTTTGCAGACAGTGATCCAGCCATAGTCTACTCAGCACTGAGAACAGAAGAGGTCAACTATGAACGAATAGTCATCAGACCACGGAAGCCCAGAGGTACAGCTGCCCTTTAACTTTAACTTTGAGAGCCAAGCTGGCTGCTCACTCATCTTCCAGCCATCGTGCTAAGCTAAAGTAGTATGGTGGTAAGCCTATGCTCAGGGGTGCATATAAGGGGTATCAACACTTTATCGAGTTCTTTTGATTCCTCAGAGGCATCCGATGGATAGGTGTGAATCTGTGAGTGAATGTGAGTGTGAATTGTTGTCTGTGACTCTATGTGTTAGCCCTGCGACAGACTGCCCAGATAGCAAGACGACATTGAATCTATGTTGATTTTTCATCCGAACCGTCGTATATGGTCGGGGTTGAAATGCCAATGTTGTGACAACATTGAAATACTGTGGTAAACCGACGGTCTTACTATAGAGACGTTGTAACGATGTTGATTCACCGTTGTTTTTTTGTCATTGATATTTGATCTATTTATAGTCGACCAGGTGACAACAACAACGTCGAGAAAACGTCTGTTTATAGTTGACGATCATTCGGCTCCGGTCACCATCAAAAACCATCGATTTGTAGTTGAGCATTAAATTGCACTGCAACTGATCGGGTATAAAGTACCAGAGAAAGTAGATTTATTGTTCATTTGTTATCAATGACTTGGTCTAGTTCACCAGCTTTAAAAAAAATCATGTCTACGTGCAATTTATGTATAGTTGACCGGGAAATTAAAGCAGCGATCACTTGGACTATTCCGCAGCACCCCTCTCACATTGGTACATCCCCCCAGGTATTCATTGTCTTCTACAGTAGAGCGGGACATTTGATTTACTCTCAGCGGAATTGACCAGAGAAGGCATCAGGTCATGCACTGCACTGGCCTGCACCACGATTAGTATAAGGTAAGAATGAATGATTTTTTTTTCCTACTCGTTATTTCCATGTTTGCATTTGAATAACAGTAAAAAACTCATTAATGTTGTACATTAACGAGTTTTTTACTGTTATTTACGAGCCGGAAATTGTGTCTACTTCTTACAATCCGGCAACAAATAAACTGCACTGCGAACAAAGTATATCAACAAAGAAAACATTTTCGTTTCATAATTTCTTCGTTATATTCCCTTACAAAGCTAGCTTTAACGCTTCGAGTTTTCCTTTGTTCTTGCCGTGGCCTCGGCGCTTGACCCAGACTTTAGCTCTGTAGTTGCTTAGTACTACAAAAAATTCTAAATCTGTGATATATGATTGATAAACGTAAAGTTAACTGTATAAACGTGTTCAATGACTTTGTTACTTTTGATGATTGGAGAGCACTCGCTTCAATTCGCACACGAAAACTTTAGACTCAGTTTGAATGCCCACGTGACTGTACGTTGCACGCTGACCTAACTTTACGTTGCACGCGTACATGACTTTCCGTTTGTGCCTTGAATAATGAATAAGGGTACGTCCACACGTACCAGCGTATTTTTGAAAACGCTGATTTTTCTATGCGTTTGCACCTTTTGTCCACACGTAATGTATGTCTGGCCGTACATTGTGTTTTGTATTTCCAGGCACATTTCACGAAGCAGAACGCAGTCTTCAGAGATATCCACGTGAACGCTGTGATACGTCTGACCTTCAGTCCGAAGAAGAAACCCAGACCAGTCTTAAAAGAAAGCACAAGTAAAACCCTTTTATTCACAAACATATCTTTGATTGTTAAGAATTTATGATCTTGTCTTTTATACATATCTGTGGTGCTTGCATACTGCAATATCACCACATAATATAGTCCAAAAAGTGGAAGTTTGTAAACTTTTTAAAAATGCAAAGTCGTGTACACTTGTGCACTTCAAAAATTCATTGTATACTGTACCTTCTTGCACGTCTCTGTTTCCTGTGTGTGTTGTTAGAAACTAACTTTAGGAAACAATATGCCAAAAGCATATTTACAATTACATAAGACCGTTTTTAATTTCTTTTCTTTAGACCAAATCCCCTGTACACATATACGGACTCAGAGGATGAGCAGCCTACAAAAAAACGGTTTCCCCAGGCCCCTTGAGTGAAAATACCAGGTAATATAATACTGTCTAGTGTCTGTGTACATACCTGTGTCTGACACAAGGAAACTTTTTTTGACAAGTTGTCTGTATTCTTAAATACTTAAAAAAATATCTTTTTCTAAACAGCCCTCATCACTCCAGTCTGCCCCCCAGCCCACTGATAGCAACCATCATAATGCCACACCCAGCTTCCGGCACCTTTCGCCACTCCGGCACAAACCGACACAGCTTTGCGATCTCGCCAGCATGCAGTCTGATGTCTTCCCCATAGATGGTATGCTTTTAAAAAAAGTTTTAAAGCTGCATCACAATGTCATTGTACTCTTATCTAAAAAAAAAAACCCAATTTATACTCCTGAATGTCATCTTGTTGTGATTTTTTTTTTTTTTTTTTCCCTGCAGATTCCAGAGACTCTGTGAGGCCACTATTACAAGGCAAGTTTGAAAATCTTGGAATTTCACAGTTTACATGGTATAACAAATATATGTGACAGGCAAAAACTAGTAAACACAAGGGAATAGAAATACATTGTACTGCCAATACTTTGGTTTATTCTTTGTATGACTTGAAAATCAGGCTTTAGGGAAAACTAAATGACATGTTTCTATCATCAATTACATGAAGTAAACACACAAGCACTTGCATACACATTTAAGACATGAGACACGCTAATTCCATCTCATAAAATGTGTCTATAGGTGAGACGCTTTGCGTTGATTGGTGCTGCTGGACCACACTGGAGGTGCGAGTCCGCTGTGTAATGGTTTATGCCATTACAAAGGAGCTGGCCTCTGTACTCAACTGGGCAGGGGAAAAAAAACCAAGGACCAGACAAAGCAAAAAAGGGCATTTAAAGAGACAGCGCTGTGCAGATGCATATTTGGTAAGTTTTAACATTTATTGTAGTTTTATGAGCTTAAAGTGAACAATAAAGGGATCAATTGATGTGCTGGGTGCGTTTCACATTTCCTATGTCTGTTTTTTGCTATATTACTTTGTCTTTCTTAATAACAAGACTTTCATGTCCGGTTAATCTGGAGATGGAGTCTTTGGTCTTCGGCTTGTTTTATCCTCGGGTTGTACACTTTGTACAGCCCGAGGACCCCATGTTTTCTTTTTCTTTTTTTTTAAAGGATACACGGCACACCATGCTAAGACATATCACATTTTCAGCTTATAGCTCTTTGGGAATCAAATGCGGCAGTTTACTGATTTCCGCCTGGTGACTTTCATGTTTATCAGCCTAGGAGTTTACATACTTTCTCCCTGCTGAAGACAATTAACAAGAGCTTATTCATGTGCTCTAATTCCCTTTTTTTTGTCTTTGTTTTTTTTGTGTGTGTGTGTCTATTTTTGTCCTAGATGGCCTGGCGCAGCAGGTAGGGGCGAACTCTATGTCTGAGTTGGTCTTTGCTCAAGCAGTCCAGAAATGGCTCAGATATGCTCCAGATCGTACGGGTGGCGCGCAGGACGCACATCATCCATCCCCATCCCGGAGTAAATAATAAAAAGTGACGTGAAACATAGAAATGTAAATAGGAAACTTTGTCTTTTAATAAAGTATTTTGCAAATGATACATGTCTATTGACCTTTTTTGTTTTTTGTTTTCAATAAAAAGCAACTGTGCGAAAGAGGTGGAAAATTAACACCATAGCTCAACAGTGTTTCAATATCAGAATCTGACATTGTTTCAATGTCAACAGTGTTAGAAAATATAACGTCGAATCAATGTCAGGTTTCAACATTGATTCAACATCAAAACCTGACGTTGTTTCAACGTTAAAAATGGGTGCAAGAGTGATGTTGGGTCAACGTCACACTTCAACGTTGCTTCAATGACGTCGCCTGATATTGACTCAACACTGTTTCAATGTTTCCTTGCTATCTGGGTGGCGACCTGTCCAGGGTGTACCCCGCCTCTCGCCCTATGACAGCTGGGATAGGCTCCAGCGCCCCCCGCGACTCTGGAAAGGATAAGCGGAAGCGAATGGGTGAATGAATTATTATAAGAGCCTGAAATTTGATCACTATTCTCTGTTTATGCTGTACAAGCGCTACAGATATTTTTGTACTGTCAAACTGTTAAATTTGACCTATCAGGATGGATTTTGGCTCCCCTAGTGTTTGTTAAATCAAGGAAAATGATCATTAAATTGAATCTCAAACCTGCGAAACTGTTCCTGTCATGTCTGTTTGTATGTTCTTCATGGGACAGAGGTGACAGTTTGGGCATGGAGGTGGAGTGTCCTCAGAGTAAGAAAGGGCCTGTTTCAGTTTTTGACTTCTTGTTGTTTTATTGTTACGATACAGAAGAGAAGACAATTTTAAGTATTGTAATTGTTATTAAATGTTTTTAACTTTTCATGGCTTTTGCATTTTCAGGACTTGGTAAAAACAAGACACGAAACTGTGTGACAGTAGATGTTGTTTTTTCTTTTATGCTATAACACTTATTAGTATCATGGTTGTAATAGACATTTAAATTTGGAAACACAGTTTTCTCCCCTTCTCTCTGTGATTGGCTGCTGTAGAAGTGAACAGTTGTACTTTGACCTTTAACCTCTCTGTTCTGTGTTTTTTCTTCTTTCAGACCAGAAAATCATCACAGCTGAGTCTGGACAGGTCTGACATGTCGAGATACAAACAACAACATCAGACTTGTTGAGTGGAGCAGAGCTGACCTGGGAGATGAATATGTGCTCTTGTAGCAGGATGGATACTTTCTTCAAGACAGCCAGCATCCATCTTTTAGAAACCGAGTGGATCTGTGGGACAGACAGATGAAGGATGGAGACGTGTCTTTGATTCTGAAGGATGTGAGGGCTGCTGATAGTGGAACATACGAGTGTCATGTCATCATGAGACGAACACACTGGCAAGAAGACATCACAAGCATCATCGATCTGCATGTCGTTCCTCCAGGTGAGTGAGTAGAGTTGAGTGTGTGTGTGATCAGAGGTGAAGCTGCTTCCTGGTTGTTGATGTTTGTTTCTAAAGATGTTGTTGATGAGACTTTGTAGAAAGCAGCTGGTCTGAGTGATGTGATCAGAGTGCAGTAGATTAGTGATGGTAACTTTACTAATCTACTGCTATCTGCTGTCAGACAGAGTCTTTATTAATCCCATGCAAACGTACACCTATCTGGAATAACCCTGACATATTACAAAACAATAATATGATAAACTTTCCAGATTGGAGTGGTAAAGGAATCAAATATTTAGAACATATACTAGAAGGAACAGAATTTATTTCATTTGACAGACTAGTTACACAATATGGGATCAACAAGAAAAGCTTTTTAGAATATCAACAAATTAAATCCATAGTAAAAAAGAAATTTAAACCGGTTGAAGCTGAACTACAAACACCACCAAGTGTGGTTCAGTTTCTTACTCTTAAAACCCCCAAATTACTTTCCAAAATATATAGAATGCTTTCAAAACAGATGAATCAATATCACTTCCTATTGCAAAATGGGAAGCGGATTTATCAGTTAACTTAGACCAAAACTTCTGGTCTCAGATGTGTTTAAAAACCTTTCATCTAATTAGAAATCCCAGTCTTCACTTAATTCAATACAAAATACTACATAGGATGTTCAAGATGGGGCTTTACGTCTACCAACAACTGCTCACACTGCCAAACCAATTCAGTGAAGGAGCAGTGAAGGAAACTTAGGCACAGGTTAAAGTCCAAAAAAAAGATTTTTTATTTAACCCAAAAACATAATTGGTTAAATCATGCAAAAAGAATCAAAATCTTGA
This sequence comes from Oreochromis niloticus, assembly GCF_001858045.2. Lineage (NCBI taxonomy): Eukaryota > Metazoa > Chordata > Actinopteri > Cichliformes > Cichlidae > Oreochromis > Oreochromis niloticus. The sequence goes on from NC_031967.2 coordinate 58,270,110, forward strand.
GCCCATAAAAAGAGGTCAAAATAACAAAACTCTACTCAAAGTTGACAAGACTACTGATAACTCAAACAAACTGACCTAACTAACGAGACAAAGGGGAAACTTAAATAGTGGCAGATCAGCCCACAAAAAACACGAGAAGGGGTAAAACACACAAAGCCTAACTAAACCTAACATAATGAACTCCAATTCCCCCCCATGGTCCCGAGTTATGGTATGAACCAATTTGCAGTTTTCCTTTAAAGCTCGCTCCGCCCCTTTTCCACCTCTTGGCTCCTTAATCAAGGGACTGGAACAGCTGCAACTAAGGTCACTCAGAAAACAAAAGATTAATCATACATAACAGTGTAAACTAAAATGTGCTCACTTATTTTAGAATGCAGTGTTATGTGGATATGTGAATTAAGTCTAAACCAAAACCTTTATTGTCCTGTAAATTAATTCCTATATTTAAAGAAAGACAAATGTGAATACAATGTTACTTATATGCCTCTACACCAACATGGTGGGTATTACCACTGTGTGGCTGTAAGTGCAGCCATCACACAAATATAGAAATTATTTATTAGATTACATTAGTCTTGAGCCTCTGCCACCACATCAGATCAATTGCTCTGGGCTCCTTTGATCAGCTCCATCACCTAGTGGGGATGGGGGGGTCACAGTTTGGTCCCACCTTCGCTGTTGTGATTGGTGTGGGGGTAGGGACAGGCTTGGGGCGTCGGGGGATTTCCCGGGAGCATCTTCCTTGGAGGGTTCAAACCGGGGTAGCGGTCATGGCCAATTAAGGGCTCTGTTGGCTCTTAGGTGACGGTTTCCTTGTGGCTGCGTGCAGCGGGGCTAGGGAGGGTCTGTGCTGACGGACGTGGGTTACTGACCTTGTAGCCTGGCTGCCCCTGGGTGGGTCCGGTACGGGCGTGAGGTTCTGGGGTGCTCCGTCTCTGGGCTGGGGCCCTGGCCGGGCCTCGGGGCTTGGGTCCTGGTTGGTGTGTCGCCGGGGTTGTGGGCGGGTGGGTGTATGGGGGCCCACCCTGGCGCAGGGTGCCGCCAGTGCATCGAGCCACCTGGGGGGCTCTTCAACTGGTGGCGGGGGGTTGTCACATCTTGCAGGAGCTTTCCTCTCTTCAGGAACTCTCTGGGATAATAAGGGTGGGAATGGATGTTTGTATCTGTGTGTGCCTGTTTGTGTCTATATGTCAGGTTGGGTATCAGACGTCACCTCTCTGGGGACATCTCAGGCCCTCCAAGGTTTGGAGGCCTATCTCCCCCCACCATTTCCCCTGCCAGTGGTGGACGCCCTCAGACATCGGTGCGTTGGTGGGTCTTTGTGTTCAGGGGTGGGCATCCAGGTACCCACCGGCTCACTCCTTGGTGGCTGCTTGCCGGGGCCTGGAGCCTGCCCCGACATCATGGCAGCGCATTTGTGGGATGGCATAGGCACCCACCGGTTTTCTATCGCACATTTGCTGGGAGTAAGGGCGCCCTCCGTTTGTGAGGTGGGCCTGCTGCTTGTGGCACAGGGAGGAGAGGGCGGGGGGACCGGGGCGTCTCTGGCTGGCTTAAGAAATAGCACTAGATATACATATCAATCAATTATAAATATCAAGGTTTAACAGAGGTGATTATAAATAAATAACAAGAAAATTGAAAATAATATTAAAGAGTAGAAAAGACCATGTGTTAAAAGGGTCTAACTATTGCAGTGTTTACAGTGTGTTCGATGGAGGATCTCCAAAAGTTGATTCTGCTAGGGTTAAGGGTTTGCCCAGGGCACCAAACAGGACTGCCACTGGCTGCACAACTGCCTTTTCTTCTATCATTCTCTCCCCCATCCCTCTCTTATTTTAAAGAGAGATGCATAACTTTGGAAAGGATTCAAGCTTTTGTTTAAATTGACTTTTTTTTCTCTGTTTCCTGAACTTTCTAAGAGCTTTTGCGGATTTCTGGGATTTATTTAGAGCAATAGTAACTGTTTGAAAAGAACTATTATTTCAGTCTTTCAGATAAAAAATTTAAATTCAGAGGGTTACAGTTATAGTTTGGTTAACATCCACACATGTAGATGAATGTTCTA